>NW_016161007.1:27515-45534 GCF_001687245.7 Rhagoletis zephyria
ATTAGGGCTATTCGCGATTCGGTGTATAAGAGCTGACAAATTTATGCAATTGCAGAAATATGCCATGGATTGTGAGCGACCTTTATTAAACTGTCATGGCAAAGCTTTTGCAAAACAATTTTTGTGCATCAGCTTTGGTTTTGTTTATGAATGCAATGCATAGCATTTTTATGCTATGGATTTTCGGTATTGCAAATTTGCCAAGCCATGACAAATGCAAATGCGTGTATTTTGTTTGTGTATTGCAAATAATTTGCAATACAAATTTGCAATGCAATGATGCTAGGCCATTTGCACCGGATCGCGAATAGCCCTAATATTAGCAAAAGCTTGTATACCTCAATAATGGCTTCATCGATTGTTCCTAGTCTGGGCACACAATGACTTTTATTTACGTAAGGGAGACGTCGAAAACTTTTGAAGTCAGACAATAACCACGCCTACTTTCTTTACATATTACGAAAACTCTGAGAAGTGCACGATAAAACATAAGAATATCCGAGCCGGGTATGTGAGCTTAGACTTCGAGCGAACTTAGGTTTCTACTTTTTTTTTGGCAGTTTGTACACTTTTTAGGTTTGTTCATTTCAATTGTTTTCTCAACCTCGCCTTTCTTTATTTTGGCGCTGCTCTCATATTTGTTGCTATTAATATAATAATAGATTAGAGTGTTTGGCAGAGCTGCTCCTCCGATTTGTGGCGTGCGCCTTGTTGTTGCCACGCAAAAGGGAGGGACCTACAGTTTTACACCGACTCCGAACGGTGATTTTATTTTTATGAGAAGCTGTTTTTCATGGCAGAAATACACTCGGAGATGGGCCATTGCCTGAGGGCGACCACTATTAAGAAATAACATTTTGTCTATATTTTTTTGCGATATTGCTTTGCTCCGGGCTTGAACCCAGACCCTGCGGATTGGAAGCGTGCACAGCCTACCACCACAACAAAGCGGCCGCTATTGGTAATATGTAAAATTTGTGACTTAAATAAACTCTATTAGAGTCGTTCGGAAATATGAGCAGCAAAAATGTTCAATATGTACTTACTTATGGCCCTTTGAGCTTTTAAGTAGCTTATAGCCTTATGCTGAATTTCCACTAGGCATTAAATCACAAATTTTTTAATGACAATGTAGAGTATTAAAACATACCATTATATGTATTCGCAAAATTGTCATTATATCTGTTTCCATGTGGCATTTTTTAATGGCATACATTTTTTGTCATTTTAATACCTAGGGGAAGTTCGGCATTAGCATCTTCTCCCTCCTGTACTCATAATTTTTGGTTGTCAAAAATCGTAAACTTATTAAAATTCCTAATTCTCATTTTGAAGGGCACGATAAATAAAAAAATTAAAATTAATTTCAAATGGCAACATCAAATGAAATTGGTAGTTAATCCAACAGTTAAAAATATAAATATTCTGAAAATCTTTAAAGCAAGTATTAAAATGGTGCAAATGGACGTGTTGTCTACCACTTAACGTCCAAATTTTATTGAAAGCAACAAAAAAATGTTTCTCAGCATGAGAAATTCGAAAACCCAACATATATTAAGACCAAAAGTATACATATAACATATATAATGGTATTTCAAAAAACTCTAGAAATACTTAATTCACCTAAACGCTCACCTACCTATTGTCACTTTGTCAAATTGAGATCTAAGGTGTTTGTTTTTTCTATTCAAGGGGCCAAAATATACAAATCGTTTCCTTAATATAGAAAGGCCCTAACTCATTTTCTTTCAAAATCCTGCTTTGCACAAGAGTGAGTAAAAATAATTGCTGCATTATTAATTTAGTTTCAGTGTTTAATGAAAACCAGGGCTTTGATAAAATTCGCAACTGTGGATCTTTGGTTTTTATAAAGCTTTATAACTGCTCTGTAAAATACAAAAATGTTAGGTAGGACCTTTCTATACTGAGGCAACGATATGTAGATACTAGTTTGTACTTTCTTCCTTAGCCACACTACACTTTTCTTTTGGCTTTATAAAAAAAAAAAGGTTTGTAATTTTTAAAGAAATAATTAGTATGTAATGTAAAACATCTGAAACTTACAGCAAGTTTTTTAATCTTTCACTTCGGATATTGTGTCATTAGAGGGATAAAAACTACAATAAAACTGTACCAATCGTTAATGAAGAAGTCTAACGAAAATTTGATAAATCGCTTCGATTCTGGCAAGCGAAATATGATACTGGAGATGGCAAAACGCCGAAATCAGTTCTCCTCAAAGCTAAACCTCCCTACTCACGACTTGTACTATATAGATTACATGAACTTTTTTGCTTTTGTAATATGTACCGGATTATTATTCCCTTACCAGGATCTAAGTTTCAATAAACACTCAGCGCTATATACATTTTATTAATTTGGCAAACGATGAAGGAGGAAGAGTCGCAATTTACGGTTACATATCGTCCTAAGCGCCCAGAGCTTAAAAAAAAAACCGAAATGAAAACGAAACCATTGGTCTCAGCACACTAGTACTTTTTAGATACCCTCATGTTCGTGCATTATTGCTATTGTTTTTTTTTGTATCATTACTGTCGCATTTGTTGCAAATTGTAACATTATTTCATGATCACTTTTCTTTAATGTTCAGCATAAGATTTATTGTAAATACATATGTATGTATGTATGTGCATACATACATATAGTGCGTATACTTTCTGCATTCACTATGACCGTTGTGGTCACAAACTAGCCACCATGTCCAGCCATTAGCGTAGAAAGGTGCCATCTCCAGAAGCCGGTTGGAAAATGTTCACACATACACACATATAAAAATATGCTGTGACGCACTTGTCGCTGGATTGGGCGGTCAGTAACCATTTGTTAACTGCGGTGCGGGCATGTTTTACTTTTGCTTTGCTTCGTATCGCACTTTTGGTCATTCATTTTTTGTGTCTGCTATGTTAGCCTGACTGATTGCGTAGGAACAGCGAAAAGAGAAAGTTTCCTTGCGAAACATTTCAATCACTGTTAGAGTGCCGCAAGCTGCTGTAACACGAGACAAACTTGTCTACGTTCGAAGGCGTGCGTAAATACTTACATTTACATATGTATGTAGACAATATCTGGTGGTTAGATTAATTAGTTTTGTTGAAGTTAAAGCCGTTTTCTTCCCATAAAAACGGTTTATTACTGAAAACCGGCAGGATGCAACTTCAAATAAGTAAAGTAATTAAATAAGCATTGTCTTTTTTTCATCCAGAAATCCAGCAACGACAACTTTTATAGTATTGGCTGTAATATCCAAGCGACATTTATTGCTCTTCCTAAATCAAATGACCTTTGCAAAGAGGATTTAAGGATTTAAAGAACAAAAGAATATAGAAAATGTTTACCCTTGCCTTCAAATTTTGTGTTTAAAGTACGAAGAGTTCTCATTTAAATTTTGACGGGATAGATTGTTTCCCCAATCAGATGCTCTGACATCCGTAAAATGCTAAGATTTCAACGCGGCGACAAGAAATAACCTGCAGTGAAAAGCCAAACCAGTTAGAAAAAATACTAGTTCATTAACTAGTATGTGCCTACCAGTTTGAAAATTTCGAAGAACTCAAGCGTTCAGCGACATCTGCCTTTGAATTGGCAAAGCCTTAAATAAAACGCAATTAATTGCTTTTCTTACAAATGTCGGCTGAGGCATCACGTGAAGACTATTGGTGATGGTTCTGAGATCGTAGGTTTGAGGGCGCTTGGAGGTGGTAAATATTTTTAAAGTCAAATCAATGTAAGTAAAAATAATTATTTAAATTTAAATATATAAATAACAAATTTGAAAATCTAGTTGCATTACATAAAAAAAAACAAACATATGGGAAGAAATGCTTGTGCCATAAAAAAAAATAAATTAAAAAAAATATGTATATATAGGAATCACAATAAAAACCTTATGGCCTTATTCATAAAATATAAAGTAGCTTTAAAGAGCTTTATAAAATGACGTTTTCATACATTTTTCAGTTTATAAACCTTTTTTAAAGCTACTTTATTTTTTATGAATAAGGCCATTAAATTAAAAATATAAATTAATAAACAAATTAAAAATAATATTCAACAATTTTTATTGAGCTCGAGACCGTTTTTTAATGAAAATTTATTGTAGAAAAGCAACAATAATTTGAAAAAATGGTAGAAGTGATACCTATTTCGGAAATCACTACATTTCCTCATCAGACTTTTCTCAGTAGGCCTCGAACCGACGATCCCACTCACTCAGCCAGTTGCCTATGCACCGTGCTATAAAAAAAAAAACAAATTAAAAATAAATAAAATAAAAAAAATTTTCTGGGCTTGAACCTGGGACCTCAGGCATACCACGCGAGTGCTTTGCTCTATCGAGCATTGCGACTGTTGGAGAGCACGCATCATCACGGGGGGTGAATTGGCAAACTATCACATCAACTGTTATGGTGGTACTAGTATTTCTATTAGTAGATGCTGATGCATAGCTTGGTAATTGACATCTCGTAGGACATCGCAATGTTAAAAATATCCGTTGCTAACATTAAAAAAGGATAGAACGCGAACTATTTGGGCTGAAACGCAAACTGGTAGAATTCTAATTCATAGCTAGCAGCCTTCCCTGCAGGGTAGTAGCTATTTTTATTTCGCAGTTTTATAACAGAGGTTTATAGTCAAGGATCCAAAATATATCCCTATAAAAGAATATTGCCCGAATAATTCAAAAGAATATAAATTATGGTACATGCTTTCTCCATAGTCCATAAAAGCATTATAACGAAAGAAATAAATGCTAATGGAAGCGCAGAAAGAAAGGCTATGTTCTATTTGACGTAGTCAAAAATCCTGCCAACTGATAGATCGGCTATATAGCTTGAGAAGATGTTTAAAGAGAATTTTATCAAAGTTGATAAATCTGAATTTTGACCGGTTTCATTATACAAATACTCCTGTATGCAACACGAAACTTTTGATAACTGCGACGAATATTATTTCCCACTGATTCACAAACTTTTCTGCCTTCAGCGGTTAAAACATGGATGCGGTGTACCAGGCTGACAGACAATTTTTTGGTATGAAGTTTTATAGTTCATTCAATTTCAGTACTAAAAGTGAACGCTTGAAGTGCCTCAAACTTCGCGCTGCTTTTTGAGAATTTTGTTTTGGTTGGAGGCGTTTCGTATTTTCATTCAGACAAAATACTTATTTATGTTCTAAAATACTTGTATTTTTATATCGAAGAAGATGCACAACATCGAACTTGCATCTTATTATACTGGAATTTAAAAAAATACATGCCCAAAACTTTTCTCAAAAATCTGATTAAAAAATTTAAATTTTTGAAAGCAAATTTTTGAGATTGGTTGAATTTTCGCGAATTTCGATTAATGTGAATATGCTTTATAAAATACTTTAACCTTATTTGACAAGTTGACCCACTTTTTTGCCATTAAAACAATTGTGTTAAATAAATCTCAGTTCTATTTAATTAACTTGGCAAATTTTTTAATTTCCTTTTGAATGCAGAAGAGTTTGATGCATTTCTGCGTCAAACAGAAAATTTTCAAAAAGATTTCGCCTACTTTTTTTGGCGGTTAGGGCTCGATATGTAAATAAACAAATTTAAAAAAAGTTTTTTTATTGGGAGCGGGAGTAGTGATGGCAAAAAAAATCTAATAATCTATTAATCCGTTTATTGATTAATCGAAAGGATTCAATTAATAATTCCAATTAATCGTAAGAAATTAACCGATTAATCGGTCGTTTCGATTAAAATCGAAAATTAATACAAACCATTTATAAGTTATAAAACTGACTTACATCTGTGCAAAAATTATAGCGCACCACGAGATTTTTTTTGTTATTTAATTTTAGTTATTTTTTAAATATAGTTTATTCTTTTGCAAAAAAACGTATAAATATAAATATGTCAAACTTTATGCAATATTAAAAAAAAAATAACAAAAAATTCGAACTTTTTAATTAGATTTATTAGAAAGATTTTTAGTAGTTTTGTAGCCCATTAAATTTCTGTATAAAAAATTGCAAGACTGAAGTATCTGGCACTTACCATTGATTTTTATCATTTTTTTTTGTAACGGTGTTGCTTATTTTCTTCCATATAAAAACAAAGATTTTTATCCTTTTTTTTGTAACGGTGTTGCTTATTTTCTTCCATATAAAAACGAAGAAAATACGGTATCACCGAATTTGGAAATTATAATGAAAATATATGCATACATGCGTTGTGATTTTTTAGTAGCTACTTAGGTTAAACTCGTGTTGTGGTTTTTTGCAAAAATATCGTTTAAAAGTTTGCAGAATACGAGAATGTAAAAGACCTCCCAACTAGTAACATATGTATGTACTGAATGGAGTGAGACTTTTGTTGTTGCTAATATTATTGAGTGATAAGAGTTCCAATTTTTGTTACGTAATTTTTATTCATACATTGTTGTGTGATGTAGTCAATTTCCGATGGTTTATTTTCGATTATTTTGAAAATTAATCGGTTTATCACTCGATTAATTGAAAGGAAAATTTCGATACAATTAAATCGTTAACCGAATGAAAATAACCGATTATAATCGGTTATTCGATTAATCATGCCATCACTAAGCGGGAGTGGAGCAAGAGCGGAGGTCGGAGCGAAATAAAATACCGGAACGGAGCTAAGAAAAATATTTTCTCTATAAAACTGGTCTTATTGGTTTTCAAGATATTCTTCATGCATACGCTCAAACCAATTGTTGAAACTTTTTTGCCGCAATGAAGACGGTACGTCAGCAACATGGTTTTTGAACGCGTTAACAGCTTCCGCGAAGTTTATCCTTGATGTACGGGAACAACCAAAACCGTTCGATGTTAAATCAGGACCAATTCGATGTTTTGGAGTACATTCGGGATATTAATTATGCCCATGAAAACCCGGATTTCAGATTTTGTCTGAGTCTGGGCTTTCTTTTGAGTGGACATGGGCCATTCCACGAGTTTTTGCATAAACGGAATCTTCACGATTCAGAGTATAGCGCATGTAGTGAACAGAGCGAGGATGCCACCAAACTTTGTTTGTGAATGCCTGATGTACTCTGGCATTAGGGATTTATCTGGGATGGGTATTATATGGACAGATGGACGGTTTATTTTTGGCGAGTTGCATTGCAACCGGACGCCGGCCCCAAAGTACGGCTGAGGTTTAGATACACCTCGAACCCAACCAAGGTGGTTAGTGTGTTGATTCCGCACTTCGGATTGGTACCAAGATTCTGGGCGTTAAAATGCATCAGACGTTGTCCCTAGGAGACGTTGTACTTCTGCCATTAAAAAACTTCTGATAAAAGCCATTTGCCGGTCGAAGTCAGGGTAAAACTTTAAATCGCTCCATTTGTGTTATATCATCAAGACGCATACCAAAAATTGGAAGAGAAGCTCGGCCGAACATTTGACGAAAATGGGAACGCCAAATATTTGTGTGGCTACATATACTGGGTGACATAGACGACCCAAGTCCATCCCTTCGGAAATGGAGGGAAACATTTCTATTGAAAAATGCAAAAATATGAATTACCAAGTCGGAGATGCTTTGCTCTTATGGTCGTATTACCGACTTCGGGTTTCGAAGTCCTATCTGTCTAGACTATTTTATCGATCACAGGCAATAAGCTTTATGTACCCTTGGAATCAGCCAGCGTCTCTACATGATAAGGTTCCCACTTGTCAATGTTCGTTGTTCCCATGGCCTATGGAATTTTCACTTCTTCATTGTTTACATTTTTGATATCTATATTCTTCCGATCTTTTACTATGACAGCAAAAGTTCGAGTCCAGACTCCATGCTATCATCCCGGTACGGTCGGTACGGCGGACTTTGTGCGTGGAATTAGGGAGGTGTGCGTTGGTGAAGTCCATATTCTTACCGTAGGTCATCAACCTGGTCGTGTGTCCATCGAATATTCGCTAGGTGGTGATCTCACTACAGGAGAGCTCTTTCACTTTTTGAAAGGAACTAGCCTTTGAACTACCATCGTATTAATGTTGGTGAATGCGCTTGCACCGGTTGTGTGTCTACGTTCTGAGCTTTGTTTTTTTGAAGGTTCCATACCTGTATTAAGTCGTGGCTTTCGCTTCCGTCTGCCTACTTTGAGAGGCGCTTTTCGTTTTCTATCCATAATTGTTCTCTGAAGTACGCCTGGTATTTAAAGCATTCCGTTCACGAATGGGATTCATGAAGGATCCCAGCTTAGATGATCCTCGCTACGGATCGTATGCCACCTTGGGTCACCTAGAACTTTTCATGTATGAGAAGTGTTGTCGCAAGGTTGAGTAATTTCAGTACAAGTTTTTAGCTTAGTCGGCATGGGTTGTCATGATTCTAGGTCAATAAAACTTCATTTATATATAATTTAGAACAAAAATGCAAAAACTAAGAGAGTACGCATATTGAATTTGGCAAACAAAAATTTTGGAGCACCTTAATATGTAAATCGAACAGCGACAAGGCCTGCAACGCATGACGAGCATCATGTAAGAACCTTCAGCAATGACTGCAAACAAATCTGATCAATGTAGCTTATGGTACATTGCTCTAAGCACTTGCGCATATATGCCCATTTATACATACATCCATATCTACACAACATCCGTCGTGCGTGCTCCACTTTGCCAGTGACGCAGTGAAGAGAGGTGCAATGACGCGTTTGTAACAAGAACTACTCCACTAATACAGACATACTTACATAATTAGTCGTATTATTCCACACTCGTGAATTATTAATTTCGAGACAAGACTGGTACGAGTATTAAAACCCATTGTACATGACCTCGACATGAAAAGCTTCTGATGGACTTTAGCATAGTGCTGAAGAGATTACCATGGCAAGCATACAAGTATTGCGCTTATTAAGTACGCGTATGTAGTTGAGTAGCCGTGGGTTGAAGTTTAGCTTTGGAAAAGAAGTCAATGGCACTGACAAGGTACGAGCTGACTATAGATCGTCTTAAGCTCTGAGCGCGCTGAGCAAAGTGAGTAATATAGAGGGCATGAAAAAGTGAATAGTTTACATTCCATGCACTATATTGAGTGGGGAAATAAGTAAATATATGTACATGTGTGTGAGCAACTCTCACAAAGCTTTGCATTGAAGCGTTCTTCCATGCCAGCTCTCTCAACATTTACAGCTGGCAAGAAAAGCTTTGTGCCATCGATGGCTTAACAATCGCATCGCATTTTGTATTTGTTGCTACTTGTTGTTGGCTTTGCCGCTTCGAGTTGCGCCACAATTTGGTAATACTTGTACAAACCGAAAAAGCGGTGGTACGTAGCAACGGTAGCGGCAACAACCGGTCATGGCTTGTCGCAACATTGACTCGAAGCTAGTGGCTTAGTCTTCGATGAGTTGGGCTCGAAAGCGGTTGTCGTATACGGATCAATTTGTATTTGGTACGCTTGCACGGATATACGAAATTTTCGTGAGTTCGTTGTATGCGTCGAAGTAAGAGAGGAATTTGTGAAATGTTCAATGGAAATTGACAAGAAAACGCAAGCAGAAATCGATTTTTTACTCAATTGTGTTTTTGGGAAAACTTCGCTTTCATAAAATTATTTACCTGCCCGTGAATCAGTGCATTTCAATTGGTGATTAATGTGTGCACTTTAGCATTCACTGTTGCGACTGCGCAGTGTTGATGTCGTAATTGTGGCAGTGCTGACTTTTGTTAGTGATTTTGGCTTTTGGTATCACTCGTTATTCTAAATAAAGCTGCGGTAATTATGCTGGCCAAAGAAAATTAAAAAAAAAAAAAAAAAAACAATGAAATATAAAAATAACTAAAGCAGAAAATCACCTCCAATTAAAGTAGCAACGCTCATTGTTGCTGTGACTTTGTGCGTATCGCGCTATATTCGTTAGTTACGATTTCGGCTAATTAAAATTTGTTGGCCAGTGGACTCAATCGGTGGACCTTGAAACGTGCACGCAATAAAGACATGAAACAAATTGTACCGCCCTTGATGCTATCTTGAAACCCTAAAACGTAGAAACAACGAATTTTCGCAAAAAAAACAAAAACAAATCGGTTTTCGCATGTAATGTCCTGTTAATTAAATACGCGTTAAAAAGTTTGATAATTCATTTAGTTATCCCTTGAAGCATATGTTCTAGATACCTGAAAGATTATGCGACCCAATGTCAGTAGCGGCTGTTGTACGCTAGAAAACGCTGCAAATGCTGCCAGTGTAAGGAATTTGCAAGTATATCCTTTGCCTCCTGGAGCTAATTTACATTCGAATCCGCATTCACATCATCATCAGCAGGCGCAACAGCAACAAAACCACATCCATCGTATTCATTCACAACAGCATTTTTCCCTACAACAACAATTCAAGCCTCAAGCGCCTACCGCGTGGTTTCCACCACAAAGCCTTTATAATGCCATGCCACATCCGTCAAACGCGAGCAAAGCAGCTGCCAATGGTCGTCATCAAGGAATACCTTTTGTGGCACCACAGCCGCCAGCTTTGATACAAAGCCATGGCCAGCAACAGCAGCAGCAACTAATCCCAGCAGCCCCACAGTCCCATTCGCACCAACAACACCAGTATCAACAGTACCAATGCAGCCCACAACAGCAAAAACATCAATCAACGCATTTTCCCCAAAAATCCCAATGCGTTTTGCAGTCCACCTCCACCGTTAGTGGCGCTCATCCTTTTAGTGGTTACCTGTCTGCAAATACACCTCACACCCGACCAACGCCAGATCAATTAAGCGCTGGCGCGTCGTCAGCGGGACCACCGCATTCAGCCAGCTTTACCAAGCTAGCATCAACATCGATAGTTAACCAACAACGCGTCAATGAATGCGCTGGCATACCACTCATTTCAAATTCCACCACACATCTCGCAGCTAACCAGCGACAACGCGTTCAACGCAAGCTGTCTCGCTCGCCTGGACCCCATCAAAAGCTATCAGCTGTTGGTGGCATCGATCCCACCTATAAACCACAGCATCCCTGTGTCGGTCTTTATATGGCGCGTAGCGCAAACGCTGTCAGTTGCTCGCATATTTCCCAACTAGCTGCACATGCTCAAGGTGCACCCTTACTACTGAATAAGCAGTATCAGCAACAACAACAATGTGCTGCTCCAAAATGGCCAATGACGCACAGCACTTCTAATACCTTTCAGTCCGCAGCGTCTTCACACTGTTCACTAAATGCCCAGATGGCCTCGGTCGGAACAGCGGTTAAGTCAAACACTGAGAAAGCTTCTCGTGCTACATTGCGTTACCAACACTCAGCTCCAGCCGCTCTAAGTACTCGCGGAAAAGAGAGTACAACACAGACAACACAAGTGAGCACGGCATCCTCAGAGGCAATTAAACACAGTACCGAGGCTGGAGACACTGCATTACCACGCATAATTAAACCACGAAAACGACGTAAAAAGGATCGTAAGCCCACAACTAACGCCGTTTTACTGAAACTGGATGCAGCCGCTGCTTCTGGTGCAACTTCGGAAATTGCCAGGGACTGCTCGCAAGAAATGCCGGCATTGAATATGCAGCAATCTCAACTGATGTCAAGACAGCCACAAGAATTGCAACGCCTGCAACATAAATCGTACTTGTATCCGCACCAGGACTCTAACGAAAATCTATATAAATTTATAAACTTTTACCTTGGTACTCAGCAGCCAATGGATAATGCTGACAGCACACACGTTTTTAACTCAAATCTACCACTGTTTGACTACAAACCCAGAGGTATACTACCATCGCCGTGCTTAAAGTCCCCACGCTGTGTGAGTGGAATCAGACATAAACAGTGCGATGCGTCACGAGATGAGCACAGTATTTGTGTTTGTCGGCACTGTGATCCGCTACGTTCAATTTGGGATTACCCTCTGAGGCGCTCGCTCTCTGACTCATCGGCCGCCTCGATACGTACACATTCCTCCTCGTCATCTTCGTCGTCGTCTTCATCACAAGCTTCCTCCACTGAGACCGCATCATCCTCCTGTTCGTCGGCGCCGCTGACAGATGGCGCTATTTCACCTTCAACCGCACTTTCTCGTGCTCATCGTGTGGGCGTTATTGGCTCTAATCGTAATTGTCTGGATAGCAATAGAGATGTGGCTAAACACACTGAAAAGGGTTGCGAAGTATTTGGTGGAAGAACAACAACGAATGGTTGCCTTAGCGATTCAAATGACTCGGGTTATGGTGACATACTTAGTGGCATCAACATTGCGGACGATTTCTTCAGCCAGAGCACATACAATATTTCCACTGCGTTAACGCCACTTTTAGCTACAACCCACGAACCAGTACTGGATGTGCGACAATCTGCGGCTGATCAATCAATGAAAACTGCGCAAATGTATGGCTGTGGGACCGAAACGTTGCTGCCCTTGTTACCAGCAACCGCAGATGCATTGTTGACTGAGAGCATCAAAGAGATTTCGCGCAAACTCATTGAAACTTGTGGTAGCGAGCTGTCGAACGAATTTACAGGAGCAGCAATACGCTCACAAAGCGCCTATTCACGTTGCAGCAGTGATTTCTCCGCAGATAGTGGCATCGATAGCGCCGCCATCGTAAATTGTGACGAGTTGGTGTTTAAGTTTGACAATTTAAATTTTATGATTGATGTTGCGAAAGATACAGCTAGCGACAACAACAACAACAACTACTTAGGCACAAACAACAGCGAATTGGCTGCTACAGCAGGGAACTCGTTCTCCGAGTTGCTTAAGTTACCTATAACAGCAACTGGACCAGAAACGGCAGAATGCATAAATAAAAGTAATTTTTTCAACGATGCAACAAACCTAAATCTACTTTTCGATTTGAATAATAATGAAAATAGTATTTTTGAATTTGAACCCGAAAACGAACGCGAATCTGAACGCGAACGGCTGCGAAAAGCATTACACGAAAAACAACAACAACACGATCAACAATTCATAAATAATTGTTTCGATTTAGTGTGGCCAACAACGTTTGAGAACTGCATGCGCAAGACAGTTACCAAAATTCTAGATATGGATGTGGANTCCGAAAACGAACGCGAATCTGAACGCGAACGCGAACGGCTGCGAAAAGCATTACACGAAAAACAACAACAACACGATCAACAATTCATAAATAATTGTTTCGATTTAGTGTGGCCAACAACGTTTGAGAACTGCATGCGCAAGACAGTTACCAAAATTCTAGATATGGATGTGGAAAAGCAGTTGGGTGCACTACCACATCCAGAAATTGCATAGATAGAGACAAACGTGAGGCAGGCAATATAGTGCTGCATAGCGAAGGATCAGCTGGAGCTCTGTAAGAGTTTGAGTAAGACGGAGGCTCAGAAGTAGTCCTTCATATTTGTATGCCTTAAAATAAATCTTTGGGTGCCTCTGAACTACATAAGTACCCATTATGCAACCGAAAACATTTGCTCCCTCGTTTGCCGCTTCAGCTCAGTCAGGTTTGTTCGATCCGTGCACGACGGCAACTGCAAAAAAAGGTTACGCAATGAGATTATTAAGACAGTGAAAACGAGCGTAATGTCTTAAGGGTTAGCCAACAGCCAGCAGCAAGAAATACCAAAAAACAAATTTTATTGGACAAAACAAACAATGAACTGAAACCGAATAACCTTAACAAAAAAAAACACAATAATAGTAATAAAAAATACAACACACAAAGGTAGCAAAAATTGTTGCTTTTGTTGGATCAGTGGATCGTCTGTTGAAAATTTTCATTACAATTGCGACATCGCCTTTTTTTCTACTTCCGTTGTTAGTTGCTGACCAAAAAACAAAAAGCGTGCTTATAAAACCAAAGCAGCACCAAGAGCAGCAAAAAAGTTGTAACCATCGCGGAAACGTGCTTAACGCGGCTGAAACAAAATACTGCAGCATATTAGTGAAGCAGCAAGGTAAAGAAAAAAAAAACAAAAAATTAAAAGTTGTGAAAAAATTCAAAAATAAATAAAAGCTCAAACACGAATTTATAAAGTAACTAATGCAACAAAAATAGCTTTATTAAAAGCTGAACAAAGCGAACTCACAATGCACCAATACTACCACAATAAAACAATATAAAAAACAATCGTAAGTCTAAAAAGCAAAAGTATTTTCAAAATCGGTAATGGAGTACCCCAGGGATCNAGCTCAAACACGAATTTATAAAGTAACTAATGCAACAAAAATAGCTTGATTAAAAGCTGAACAAAGCGAACTCACAATGCACCAATACTACCACAATAAAACAATATAAAAAACAATCGTAAGTCTAAAAAGCAAAAGTATTTTCAAAATCGGTAATGGAGTACCCCAGGGATCCAGCACCACGAATGCCACAGCAATACAAAATCAACAAAAACAGCTGTAGCAAAAACAAAAGAAAAGCCAACAAAAACAATGAGACACCACACAAAAGTAGAAATAAAAATAATAAAAAGCCACAAATCCACAACCTAGCCAGCCAGACAAACAGACGATAGGCCGTCGCAGAGGAGCTAAATAAAACTTTCACTTTCTCTGCACTCACCAAACCACAACAGACCACAGATCAGTCGCGCACGATCCAATAAGCGAATGAACGAACAAACAGAGGTATGAAAGTACATACGACGTTCGTCCGGCCTCCGTCGGTGCACCCGCTTGGCCAACTTAGCGGCTAACCAGCCAAGCAACCAACCATCCCATCTAACCATTGCACCGTGGCGTCACGACATGCAAATTTATGAGCTAAGCTAAGCTGTGGCGCTGAGTTGAATGGAGTTATGTACATGCTAATGGCATGACAGTAGCAGTAGCGTGCTGATGGTTGAATGGTGCGGGGAACGTCGCGTAATTATTGCCACCGTAGAGAGCATATATGTATGTACGATCATACATACTTACGCATGTATGTTTGTTTATAATAGATATAGAAAAGGTCTGTATGTATGCGCACCTTTCTATGGACTTGTTGGGTGACTAGTTACTTGGTTGGGAGGCCTTTCTATTGAGTTTGCTGTTCATATTGAGCTCACGGGTACGCTCACCTGGATGCACGCATACGCCATTTATTATTTACTCTTAAGGCATCCACACACCTATGCGATTCTGTCGGTGCGAATCTGTTCCGACAAAAATTACAACAATGCCGACCATAGTTTTAAATGAGGAACCACACACTTATACGATTTTGCTGCAGCGATTTATTCGAACATTCAAAATTCTTCTTTTGATCGTGCCGAAATCGCTTACTGCCGCGTTTTGAGAACGAAAAAGGTCAAAAGAAAAATTTTACAATATTAAAACAAAATTAAGAATTTTATTTTTGTTGAAAAATGTTTTTTGTTTGTAAATTGACAGTTTTTACTGCGATAAAATCGCAGGGATGTGTGCGTACTTGCGTTTTCGAAGGAGCAACGTCTGTAGCATCAAAAACGGCGCAGATTCGTTGCGACAGAATCCCATAGGTGTGTGGATGCCTTTATGCGACAAATGTGGAGTTCTTCGAAAAACAATTTGGTTTAGTTATGTATGTACCTATTATAATTAAATTTTAAGAACTGTATTATTTATGAACATTTTAAAGTTAGCCGATAGTGTTCTCCAGTAATTGTTATTTGTGCATAAACTGTTACACAGAATTTTTTGAAAATCGGTTGAGGTTTAGATACATAGATAAATTATAAGCGAACTATTGTAACTTGATGTGTTACAATAGTTATAATACATAAGTATGCTGAGGTTTAAGTTAGGGTATGAGTTTTGAGCAATTACTTGGTATTTATTTAGTTTATTCGAAAGTTCAAAGAACAACTCTAAAACTGATATTTTCTTTTTGATTGTTGGTATTTCCGACATGATGAATTGTGGAACGATTTTTTGTCCCTTATGAAATTTGGTTTGGAAACACGCCTGCGACAAACATGTGTTAAAGAAATTTTAATATCAAAATTTTTGCGTAGCAACTACAACTATTCGTCAGAGTCCCAATTGGTGGTTGTTGTTCTATGACTAAGAAACAGCGAACATTACCGTGGCTTTTCATAACGAAAAATGACACTACTGATGGCCCAATGACGAAACAGGTTTGGCTCCAAACCAAATTTGACATAGCAATACGGACACTCCTGCCACCATTTTTTTTATTAAAATTCAAGTAATTGAGTAACTATTTTAAAAAATATACACGACGAATAGATTTATCTCCTCCTTTTTGTGTAGTCGGTTAAAAAACACAGGTTTCTATATTTTATTATGTGATTCTGCTGGATGAATGTTAGAATTTATGAGAATGCGTTAATTTGGTTTTATCAACCAAGCTAAGGAAAAAAATATCAGATTTTATTTATTTATTACAGATTTTAAGGAATTTATTAGGTGTGGTTTTTTCTTAGGTTTGTTAGAATGTGTTTTACCGAAGTAAGAAAAATTACGATTTCGGCAAAAATTAATAGGGGACTTCTATTATTAACAATAACAATATGCAAAATTAGCATACTGTAAACTGTGATAAGCACATCCAAGGGACAATTCATATTTTAATATTGTTGGCTTGTTTTCAAATATAATCGTAAACTGAACAAAAAAGTATTTAACATTTTATCCTTTGCAATACAAGTGATTTGTATGTCTAATGTGCTAAACTCAATGGGAACCTTAAGAATTTGTACTTTTTATTTATCGAAAAATGTACTATGCATGGTATCATATACATATGTATAATTGAGGGTTTGTACTACTTCAAAGGCATAATTAAACATACCCAGTAGAGTTGCATGAAAACTTCATTAAATTAGGAATTAATTAAGTTAAGTTAATCGAGCTCAATTAGCGCCTTAATCGAGAGAGTGGCTAATGCTCGATTAGCGGCCTGTCTGAACAAACTTTTCAATAACTAAATTTGTTATTTAACTGGTAATGGCAATTCGTTCGTTTTCGTGTCAATAAAACATAACAANGGTTGCATGAAAACTTCATTAAATTAGGAATTAATTAAGCACTATTCAAGCAATTATTTTGTATGGTTAATCGAGCTCAATTAGCGCCTTAATCGAGAGAGTGGCTAATGCTCGATTAGCGGCCTGTCTGAACAAACTTTTCAATAATTAAATTTGTTAGTTAACTGGTAATGGCAATTCGTTCGTTTTCGTGTCAATAAAACATAACAAAGGACTTTAAGAGTGTTTAAGGAAGATTTTCTGAATTTGCGGAGGCTGCAAGTTTCATCGGGGAAAAAACGCATTTTCAAAAAAAAAAAATTCTTCTGGCAAAACTTTATGCAGTACTTTTTTTTGTACTCTCTCTTGCCCATGATAAAAATATAGCAAGGTAGAACCGTTCTCTCAATTTGTCGGCCATAATTTTTTTTTTGAAGTTTGCCAACATTTTAAAATCATATAAAATGAAAAGAAAAAAATGAAATTGTTCGAAATTGTTGTTGCTTGAGATTGAAAATGAGAATGTGTGTGTGAGTTTGTGAGTAAATTTAAAAATTAAATTGTTTGGAAACGTCAAGAATTTGAAATTCCTCTCAGCCGTTCTACCTTACTATATTTATACCCGAACGCACTTGTGCACAAGGGTATATTAATTTTGTTCACATAACGGTTGTTTGTAACAGCCAAAACGAATCGAGATAGATATAGACAAATGTATACATAAATGATCAGGATGAAAAAAGAAATCGATTAAGCCATGTCTGTCTGTCTGTCCGTCCGTCCGTCTGTCCGTCTGTCCGTCTGTCCGTCTGTCCGTGTACACGATAACTCGAGCAAAAATTGAGATATCTCAACGAAATTTGGTATGTAGGTTTCCCTTAATCCAAGGTAGGTTGGTATTGAAAATGGGCGAAATCGGACTTTAACCACGCCCACTTCCCATATAACGGTAATTTCCAGAAATACGAAAACTGCGATATTTTAGTAACTACTGAAGATTATTCACTCAAAATTGATATTTACAATAATTTTTAGACGAAAAATAAGAATATTTTCCTTTTTTGGAAAATGGGCGTAGCCACGCCCACTTATGGTTACATGTGTA
>NW_016161007.1:46999-56509 GCF_001687245.7 Rhagoletis zephyria
GACGGACAGACAGACATGGCTTAATCGATTTCTTTTTTCATCCTGATCATTTATGTATACATTTGTCTATATCTATCTCGATTCGTTTTGGCTGTTACAAACAACCGTTATGTGAACAAAATTAATATACCCTTGTGCACAAGTGCGCTCGGGTATAAAAATGAAATTGTTCGAAATTGTTGTTGCTTGAGATTGAAAATGAAAATGTGTGTGTGAGTTTGTGAGTAAATTTGAAGATTAAATTGTTTGGAAACGTCAAGAATTTGAAAAATTCCTCTCAGCGGTTCTACCTTACTATATTTTTATCATGCTCTTGCCAGTTCTTAAATAATTCCTTTTCATTTAATTATTAATGTTAAAAAATTGTTAAATTAATGTAGGTACTGAATTGTCTCACGCGGTTTCGCACAATTACTTGGGTTCCTTTCTTTTGCTCTTCAAATACTGCATCATGCTACTTATATATGTACATATATGTACATTCATAACTGTGGGTATTTATTAAAATTTTCATTTTCCCTCCCTTTCACAATGAATACTTGCTAAGTACTTAATAAAAATAAATAATAAGAGCGAGCGCCAGCCAGAGAAATTGCCTAGTTTTCCAAGTTAAATACTGCATCCGCCGCGTTGAAACGGAGAAAATGAATGTTGTCTATTGCTGCAACTTTGCGCAAAAGTATGTATGTATGTAAGTACCAGCATGTACGCGTACCACCAACAGGTCCAATCTGCATTTGCGCCTTCTCTCTGATCGCGGTCATTGTCTTTATGAATAAAATACACGCATATGCACACAATGTGGTACAATACTAAGCATTTTCGCCTTCTTTCTATTTAATTATGACGATCACCTTTGAAAACAAAGCCCAGATTTCTATTTTATTCAATATCAATAGGTAGACCAAAAACAAAAGTGTATTCAATACACAAGTGAAACCAACTAATGTTATATATGTACGTATGTATGTACATATATAACATTAACGCTTTTGTCTTCGTTTGCACAAATTTGAATCAGTAGTTGTCGAGTTGGGTGAAGATCCGCGAAACTAAGTATGTAGTGGCTTACAAACTTACGTATAGAATGCATGCAAATATAAAGTATGTACATGTGTAAGTAGCAATGAATAATGTCGATTTTAAATTTCAACCAGATACCCAAAATAATTGTTATTCTAATGGGATCGAAAACGACACCTTTTTTAAGAGAAATTTTTTTCGTCTTGGTATAATAATTATTTACGAGAAATATATTTTTTCTTCTCGCGAGACGATTATTTTCAGATGGGAGTTACTTACGTCTTTTCATAATAATTATGCGGGATTTTTATGTTTCTGGTCTCTCGAAACGTTTATTTCATGACGACAATGCTTTATGTCCCACGTTTTCTCTTAATAGAACCCGTCTATGTACTGCCGATTTCACGAAATTAAATGTAAATATCTCAGGGCACGATTATTGGAATTTGATTTGATAACATCTGGCAAGCCTTTCAAAAAACTAAAACCACGCAAAAGCTAAGCCCTTTAATTTGACATCTCATTTTTGAAAATCAAGCGAACGATACCGATNAATAAAACTACACATTTCTGTGAGTTTGTGCACAAATAATAAGTGAAATTTTCAATAAACATATTTATATATCTAAATGTATACCATTATTTACTTACTTTGTCAATTAAAACTTTTATTCGCCTTTGATTAGACTTAAGTTTTTTATGTTTTCTTATGTATTGTATGTATGCATGTACATATAAATACATATGAACAAAAGTAAATATTAGTACATAATAAGCATAAGCAATTAAACCTTTTCTAAGTAAATAAATAAAGAACTATTTATATTCGCTTGTTAAAGTATTTGTCAATTGTACAAACTCATATACAAACATATCACGAGTATTCTTAGAAAATATTTTTATGTAGTTTCCTCTTGCAATAATATACGATATTTATTAAAAAAATAAAAGACATTGTTAAAAACTATTTTTGCCAACAAACCCGATGTGTGTTGATTTTTTATTTGTCTACTTTTTAAACACATGTGCGCAACTAACAATTTTTATTTTTACTTAGCTAGTTAGCCTATTTATTAAAATTAGCAAGGAGCCAATCAATTAAAATAAAGTAATATGAACAGCGTGTGAAATAATAACCGCCGCATCTTAACAACATGGAATATCTCTGAGACACGGCCCCATATACATACATTTTTTTTTCTCTGGCATCGCTCTCTAATCAAAGACTTAAAATGTACAGGGTGGGCCAAATACGACCTACCATCCATAGTTCATAGGTCCATAGTTTGCCTCGCAGGGTGCGCATTCGCCCCATCTTGTTGGAACTACAAATTAGGATGCTGCTCTGTCGTTGGCATCTGATGAAGCGGCTCTTGCAGTTTTCGAGAAATAGATTTTGCGAAAGATTTACGGGCTTTTGCGCGAAGGCGATGGCGAATACCACAGACGATTTTACGATGAGCTTTACAACGACATGGGCATACGCGACTCGATATTTCTCATTGGCGCCAGTTGGCACACAAGAGAAATTACGGGCGTGCTGTTTTGGACTCGGCCAAAATGATTTAAGCGGTTACGGCGCCAATAAAGAAGTATTTCTTCAGCAAAAAAAAAAGAAAAAGAAATTGGTGGCGTGCTATCATGTGGCATTGAAAAGACATTGAACTTTTGATCTATGCATCCGGAAATTTGGTTGGGGCAACCGGTTTGTCTCCAAACCAAATTTAGCAAGGGATGACGGAAAATCTATCCACAATACATCCGGGAACAAGGCCATTCATCTTTCTCCTTCTACTGAAGAGCACAACACTAATTTTGGTAGTGTAAATCCTATTGAGTATTCTTTGTGTCTGACAAAGCTTTTATCTAATATTATAGCCGTTAACACAGAAAGGCAGAAAGCTACCCGCCCTGAGAGGACAACCTCGGCATGTGAAATAGTGACCCTCTTACGCCTGAAGTCTAATGACCTTCTGTGCGAGCATTGAACTTAAAACTCGAGCAGAAGTTGCTGTGTTTCGACTGAAGATATGACAAAGATGTAAAAGATGAATCCTAAGTGCGGCTTAAAAGATCAAATTGCCTTCGAATCAAAATACTTCATTAGCAAATGTTTCATGATTTTTGGTGAGCTTTAATTTATTTACATTAGGGTGGTACGTCGGGGTGATAAGTACTGAGATCTGGTGTGTAAGTACTAGAAAGGGGTACTTGAGGTCATTGAATTCTGGTAACCAAAAAATTGTTTCCTCGAGGCCACAAAATCGTTTTATTAAATTAAACGATCCGACTCTAAATGCTGATGATATGACAAAAATGTAAAAGGCGAACCCCAAGATCGGCCAAAAAATCTAAACTGCCTTCGAATCAAAATACTTCAATAGTAAAGGTTTCATGATTTTTGGCTGGTTTTAACTTGCTGACATTAGGAAGATACGTTTGGGTAATAATAACTAGAGATCTGGTGGATAAGTACTGGAACGAGGTACTTAAGGCCAATGAACTTTGGAACAAAAAACTTTGTCTTCTCGATACAAGAACATCATATATCCTACTTATGGATCCGACTGTATATCCCGAAGTCATACCTATAATAATGATATAAATTTATAAAGGCAACTTTACGTTCGTACAAAAAAATTTTTTTTTTTTCAAAATTACTTTAGATTCAAATATTGTACTTATGCACGTATACATCTATACACGAATCTTTATAAGACTAAGTTCAGACACGGAGAGGGCGCGACGAGGAAAGGAAGAATACATATTTGCTCGTGCTCGGGCAAAACGCTTTGTGCTCTCGTTCGTCTGAGTAATTCAAGTTGGCGGTTCACAGCTAACAACAACAGTTGTGTACAAAAGTGTTGCTTTGTGTAAATATGATGGGCAACATCAAATAAGAAGTTGCCGAAAATGAAAAACAAAAGTTTTCCTGTGTAAACGCAGTGTAATGAAGTCAAGTCTACAGAGTGTTTCGCGAATCAAAAAAATTAAATCAACATTTTGATCGCTTTTTTTTACATAACAATAATAATAATAGATTGGCGCTGGCACATATTTGGTTTTTGGCCGAGTTTCTCCTCCGATTTGTGGCGTGCGCCTTGATGTTGGCACACAAACGGGAGGGACCTATAGTTTTTCGACGACTCCGAACGGCGATTGTGTTTTCATGAGAAGCTGTTTTTCATGGCAGAAATACACTGTGAGGTTCGCCATTACCTGCCGAGGTGCGACCATTATTAGAAAAAAACTTTTTTTTATTTTTTTGATATTGGGTTAAACCGGGCTTGAACTCAGGCCCTGCGGAACGGTAGCGCGCACTGCTAACCACTACACCACAGCGGTCGCCTTTTTAGATAACCCCCTGTATATTATTTAGGTGCTTTAAGAATTCGAAATTTAGTATTCGAATTTTTTTTATACCCAAGCGCACTTGTGCACAATGGTATATTAACTTTGTTCGTATAACGTTCGTTTGTAACAGCCTATAGGAATCGAGGTAGATATAGTCTATACATATGTATGTACATACCAAAATGCTTAGAAAACACGTAAGAGCAGCGCTGACTTCGGCTATGCCGAAGGTTTCATACATTTCATGAGCATCTGAAAATTTTACTTTAACAGATTACTGCATTTGAAAAAATTTATATTGTCACTGCTGGCATAGATAGGCGAGATACATATATAAAACATCATATCTAAACAATCAGTGGTATAAGAGGTAAAGCTCATACAGCATAAATTTTGACGATTTTCTCAGTAGACTTTGTATTACTATTTATAAAACAGCTTACGAAATTTATCGGTTTAAGCTGTCCAAATAAAGGAGTTTAACAGTAAAGCCCCATATCTGAACAACCAGATGTATGGGAGTAATAATTTTACTGTAAACTTTATGTTGATAATGAGTGAAAATAGTGCGAAATTTCATGTTTCTAGCTGCATTGATGGAGTAACAAAAAATTGCATATCTGAACAATCAGTTGTATGGGCGCTATATATAAAAGTGACCCGATCTTTGTTATTTTCATTCTAAATTTTCTGTTGATAATGGGTGAATGTTCCTAGCTGCATAAATGGAGAAGTTATAACGAAAAATCTCATATCTGAACAATCAGTTGTACGGGAGCTGTATGTTATAGTCGTCCGATTCTTCCTGTTCCGACAATTGATTAATGCATTATAAAAATACACCCACCTACCAAATTTGATCCGGATATCTCGAAAACTGAGAGACTAGATTGCATACAAACAGACGGACAGACGGACATGGCTAAATCGACTCAGCTCGCCGTTCTGATCATTTAAGTATACATTTTAATGGGTCTATCTCTTCTTATTCTGGTACTTACAAACATCGGACCAAAGTTATAATACCATTTCATGCTCATGAAAGGTATAAAATAGAGAAATATCGATTAAGCCATGTCTTTGTATGTTCGTCCGAGTGCTATATTTTAGTAACTACTGAAGCTAATTCAATAAAAACCTCTGCACATCCTGCAAAGGTTAGGTTAGATTAGGTAAGCTGGCCAGCCACTGCCACTGCGACCATTAAGTTCCATTGCGTTACTTTGTACAGCTAACCACTGCGTACCAGGAGCAATGTTGAAGAACATTGGGGTCCTCTTGGCAAACTGGAACACCCTGCTATACCCTATCTTGGCGGCGGCTTCCAGATTAGGTAAAAAGCCTAGTCTTCTAAGGGCAGGATATTTACAGAGGATATGCTCCATTGTCTCCTCTTTCATTCTACATATTTTAAAGATCTTATCATTCCTCAGAGCCAGTTTAATGGCGTTCGATGCCAGGAGGCAATGCGCCATTAGAAAAACTTAGTGAGCTTCGGGCTTGTTCGAGTTGCAATCACACTGCGTTTTCTTCCACACTTTCTGCGCCTTCTGCGTATCATGGAAAGGTGGAGTTCCCGTTTACTCGCTTGGGCGGAAATCGGCACTTCCTCTATCAGCATGGTTTCGGACAAAGCGCGGTCTCTGGCAAGTCTGTCGATCCCGGAACCCAGTACAGATGTACATCACTATGGGTATGCAGCAAATTTAGAGCTGCCCTGCACTTCGCCACACTTATAGAGGAAATGCTCTGCAATAGTAGCGCCTTTATCGCAGCTTAACTAGATATAAAAATGCACCTGCTTATTTACTAGATTGTTGTTCAGTAGCTCTGCCGCCCTCCTTAGGTCCAGTACCTCCGCCTGGAAAATGTTGCAGTAGTTTGGCAGCTTATGAGATTTGTCGAGGCCGAGTTCCGCGCATACGACTGCCGCCCTTAGACCCTTCCTCCGTCTTCGATCCTTCCAGACTTCAACCTTTATAGCGGCTTCAAAGTTCGTTCCAAAGTGCAGATCCGTGATCACAAAGTCAATCCGTCCGAGTAAAGTTGAAGCTATACTACTATGACCGTAACACCTTCACACAAACTGACCCGTAGTATAATGCCTGGCGGCAGTTTTTTCCGCTATATTCCGTTAGATCCGTCGGCAAGAGATGCAACAAGGTGTAATGTACTGCCGTTGTTCTAGTTCTAAGTGGCCCTGTCATGCAGATCATTGATAGCCTATCTAGACATTCTATTCTCTTAAGATATGTTTGCTTCCCCATTGCTGTCCACCAAACCGATACCCCGAGGAACAGTATCGACCTGACTACCGTGGTGAAGATCCAGTGAGAAAGAGAAGGCGATAAACCCCGGGTGCAGCCCAGCATCTTTTTGCATGCATAGTAGAATGCCACGGAGGCCTTCGCCATGTGGCGCATTGAGGCGCCACGACAGCTTACTAAATATCCAGTATTATTTCTACGTAATTGGTGCCTCACTTCACCTGAAGGCTGACCTCATCCAGCTTAGGCTTAGATCAGTTCGGAACCTTGTATTTCCTGATGAAGGTACTAAGCCACATTTCGATTGCCCAAAGATGTATCACTCGATGAAAACACGATATTTAACGCCTGTTTTGGCTAAATATGTATATTCTTTGGTTTCGCCTGAACTTAGACTTCTTTACGTGTTTGTTGTTATATTTATATTTTATTTTCCCATCACCTACTTCTTTTATTTCTTTTCATATAAAATTAAATTAAACGTTTACATCGAAGTGGGCAATGACCCAACTTTTAAATATCACTTTTTTAATGAAATGGATTATAATTTAAATTAAAGTTCCAAGAAATTCCAATTAGTTAATTTTTTGCATGATTACATTAAATGAAACTAATTAACATGAAATCTGGAGCAATCCCACGGTTTTATACTTAACCAAATGCAAATAGAAGCAAATTTCACTTTAAATGTTATTGTTTAATGCCACCGCAACAATTTATTAAATTGCGAGATCATAGTTCCAATGTCACTTCTTTGAGCATTGCAACAACGGTGAGCGATGTGAATTGATTAATGTTACAGTAACTCTGGTGATGGTAGATGTTAAAATTGTATTTCACTTTCCACAAAAATTAAGAGGTCGCGAAACTAATTAATATATTTAGTGACCTTTATATGAACACTGCAGTGAAAAGCTGAACCACTATGCACAAATTCCAGTTCATGAACTATTATTTAAGGACAAAAGTCATACCAGTCCGTTATGAACCATAATTATACCAGTTCCTCGTAGAAAAAAGTATACTAGTTGGTAGAAATTCTAGTTCGAAAACTGGTATTAAATAGGGAAGTCATACCAGTAAATAAATAAATAAATAAAAAATAAAATAAAAAAAAAAGATTCGCTCACTGAGATTCGAACTCGGATCTCTTGATTTGACGTGCCAAACCTTTACTCTGTCGGCCATTGCCACTGTTGCAGCGCCACGAGCAAAATTACATACTTATGCTTTTCACGGGGGATGAATAGGGAGTCTATCCCGTCAACTGGTATGATGCTACTAGTATTTCTACTGGTAGCGTGCTGATGCAGAAGCGGACAATTGACATCTCCTATGACACCGCCATGTTAAAAATACCAGTCGCTAACATTGGAAAAGGACACAACGTGAACTAGTTGGGCTGAAACACAAACTGGTAGCATTCTGGTTCACAACTAGTAGCTTTCCCTGCAGGGAAGTGTGTATGTATGTATGTATTCATCATCGCACATATTAGTCCACTTTAATTATAATGGGCTTTAACGCTGCATGAGCTAACAAAAAAAACATGCAGGTATATGTATGTGCTAACATTAACAACGCATAAGCAATCTTTCTTTCAGCCAAAATTTTGTGCTAATTTCACAGCATTCACCGGCTAATTTCTTAACGCCACCTCCCATTTACCGCTTCTTTTTTTTTTTGAACACGCATGCCTTTTGCAGCAAAGATTAACAATCAAATTCATTTTATTATTGGCCATTGTTATTTAAATACTCGACTAAACGTCAATTAGTGTTTTTAACACTATGTTGCCTTTGGTCTTTTATGACCGGATAACAACATACGAGTACATACTAGATACAACAACAGATTTTTGGCGGCAACTATTTACTTACAGACCTCTTTTGTCTTTCACTCAAAAAAAGAGAATCCGGTAGGAAATGCAGCAGGCAGTTAACGCTATTATAACGTTCTAGTGCAAAAAAAAATTATTATTATTATTAATTAAATTATTGATCTCTTCACATTTTAAATTAGATCATAGAACAACTTTTCTTAATTTGTTTTACGTCTACTTGATTTACGAATAAATTGAAGCAGATTGTTGGGTGTCAAAGAGCATAGTTGTTTGTCTCTCAACACATAGCTTCCAAAAACCTCATACCTAATCCTTACAAAGGCGGGGCAGAGACACAAAAAGTGTTCCGCCATCTCATCCTATTCAAGGCAGAAAGGGCAAATGGGTTTTATCATGTATACCGATCACAGTCAGATCCTTGCGCCACGTAAAGTGTCCAGTCAATTTTCCAACAAGTTAACTGCAGTCCAATCTGTTCAAAATGAAATCAACCTCCCGACATAGACGGCAACATAAGTTTCGTACCTGCAGCTCGAAACCTCGCAGTTTAACAGTAGTTAGAGGGATGGCCAATGCGTTGAGTGCAGCTTTACCGTCACTACAGACACGTTAACTCCTGCATTTCCACCTACTTTCTACCCCGTGGTCCACAGTCTTGAGAATTGCAACTACTTCGGCTTGGAATACCGAGGCATATTCCCCAAGAGAATAGTGAAGTTCATTCCCATAACCCCCCCATATACATAGACGCTAGATCCTGAGCCAAAATCTGTTTTGGTGCCATCAGTAAAGATTCGATAATGTATGAGCCTGGGCTCAGTGTTGGAATTAAACCAGCATTCAGCCTCAAGAACCTAAACATTATAGAATNGTGAAGTGTAGAACGTAAGCGTATTCAAACGAAAAAATCGGCACAAAAAGTTTGTTTAATGTAAACAAAAGTATGATTAGTATTGCCAAATCATTGTTGAAACTATCAACCATGGCATTACTAATATTAAACAAAAATCACTATGATTCCTT
>NW_016161008.1:0-36823 GCF_001687245.7 Rhagoletis zephyria
AAAAAAAAAAACGTGGATATATTTTTTCGATATTGGTAAATTCTAAGGGAAGAGAGCGTTAAAATTCGGACTTTAACTTTTTCACATGCATTTTTGGATCACCCTATTATGCATACGATCAAAATATTATTTTTGTGCACATAAACACCTACAACATACGTACTCGAACATATGCAGCAGGTTATGCTTGCACGAGTAACTCTGTAAACTCATTTCCTAGCCCTACAGATAAGTATTTATATAAAGTCTGGAGTGTACTTATGTATTTACATACATTAAAAAATAATTATATAAAGTTTATGTACGATCATTGTTTGTACTTTGGGATTGATACTATACATACATACATACATATACGTATGTATAGTACCACATAAGCAAAAGAAATTCATTCATTACTCATTATCCGTATGCAAAGTGCAACGTCGAAACGCAACACTATTCCGTTTAATGTATCATTAAACTGTTTGTTTGTGTTAATATTTATGTGACGAGCCAGTTACTTCACCTTGTAGCTTAATATATTTGTAATTGTTTTTTTTTATTGAAGGCCACCTGTACCTATAAAATTCTGAAATAGGGCGTCCTTGAAAGGTTTTTTGAGATAGGGCATTTTCGAACTGGCTGCCGAGAAAGTTCGATCTTCCACTCAGCAGTCGAAATGCAGTTGAAGTTACATATTAATAAAAACCACAAATCTGTTTTATGTTATTATTTGAATCGTTTATTTTCGAAATGGCGTAAGTCACTTCACATCCATTTACGGATGCATTCGGTTACAAGTAACCGGTAATTTAAGCACAAGAGGTACGAAGTGACCTGTACCACTTTCGACTACTTATGATTACGATTACATTTTAATTACGGTTGCTTATACTTTGATAACGGTATTTTTCACCTATAAGATGACTGCAAAGCTTTGTTTTCCAAGAGTATGTAAGATTATTTTGCTTAGATAGTAGTGGACAAAGGGATAAATAAATAAAATTAATCTCCCAGCAATTCAATATTAAGGGCAGTTTATTGACTTAGTGCAGAAAAGAGCAGAGTACATGATGTCCATACTGTTTTCATGCCCCTCTTAATCTATTTACGAATGAACCTAAGCAGATTGTTGAGTGTCAATCAGCTCAGGAGGTCGGCACCCAACACATCGCCGCCAAATGGCTCATACCTACTTCTCTCAAAGTCAGGACAAAAGCACACTAAGTGTTCCACCGTCTCATCTTCTGAAAGGCAGGATGGGCAAACGAAATTGTCATGTATGCCTATCACACGCAGGCGGCTGTGCCACGTGAAGTGACCAGTCTGCAGTCTAACAAGTTGCCTGCAGTCCCGTCTGGTCAGTGAGAGCAAAGAACTAGATAGACCTTTTGAGATTGAAGGTAAGATGAGTTTTGCCCACCTGCAGTCCGCCGATGCCTCCCCGTCATTGCTGAGCGAAGTATTCACTCAGTTTCTGATGGTGGTGGCTTCGACGGCCGAAGGTGGAATTGTTATAAATGGCTGCGGACCAAGGAATACCTGGTCTAAGCCAACTCTGGCCAAATTGTTACATATATCATTACCAGGTAATCCTGAGTGACCTAGTAATCAGAGTAAAGCTAACTCGTTATGTTTACCAACATAATATAGTCGATACTTGCATGGCCGAACTAGTTTGAAGTAGATAGAGCGCTGGTTAATGCTTTAAGTGCAGCTTGGCTGTCACTGCAGATACGCAAACTCCTTCCCATCCACTTATTTTCTACCACGTAGTCCATGATCTTGAGGATTGCAAATACCTCGGCCTGGAAGACCGAAGCATATTCACCGAGCGAAAAGTGAAGCTTTACCCCATTAACTTCGATAGAGACCCCAGATCCTGACCCAGAGTCAGTTTTGAGCCACCAGTGAAGACACGACAATGTGTGAGTCTAGGTTCAGTGCTGGAATTAAACCAGCATTCAGCCTCGGCGGAGGATTCCCTTTGGTGACAGACCCCACGATCTGTCAAAAAATAGTTTACAGTGTTAAAATGCTGTCAATGCTTTGGGTGTCTTGTGTCTCCACGTGAGATTTCCACGATAGTTTTTTATGCAAAATTACTTCTGGATACTTAACTTCGAGACAAGTTTTAATTGTGACTCATCTAAGTGCGAGATTAATGAGACCATCTGGCATTCTCCTTCTACTGAAGAGTACAACACTAGTTTTGGTTGGGTTAGCGGTGAGCCCATTTCCTTTACACCAAGTGTTAATCATATTCAGTATCTAGTACCTGAACCCTACAAAACTACTTCGCTGTGTACAAGTACAGATAAAAGAAGAAAAACTATGCGCCCATTCAAGTGAAGCGGGGTGTATATTCCCTAAGAGCTAACTAATTATTGAATATATGTATATTTACGTAGCAGGAAATTGTTATTACGTTAGCGAATGCGATACATACTTCCAATATTTTTTTTTATACCCGAGCGCACTTCTGCACAAGGGTATTATAACTTTGTTCATATAACGGTTGTTTGATACAGCCAAAACGAATCAAGATAATAGACAAATGTATATATAAATGCTCAGAATGAAAAAAAGTAATCGATTGAGCGGTGATTGTCTGTCTGTCCGTCCTTCCAGCACACGATAACTCGAGTAAAAATTGAGATACCATAACGAAACTTGGTACGTGCACTTATTTCGGGCGTAGGACGGATGGTATTGAAAATGGGCAAAATCGGACAATAACCACGCCTACCTCCCATATAACGGTAGTTTTCAGAAATACGAAAACTGCGCGCTATTTTAGTAACTACTGAACCTAATTCACTCTAAACTGATTTACAATGATTTTTAGACGCAAAATAAGAATATTATGAGTTTTTGGAAAATGGGCGTAGCCATGCCCACTTTTTATTACATGTGTATATCTTGGTAACTGCTTCACCAATTTCTCCCAAACTTTGCACATTGTTGGTATTGGTAAAAAAAAAATCAATCGGCTGAAAATTTTTAAAAATCGGACAATCCCATCCCAATCTCGCCCACATCCCATATAACGGTAGTTTATAGAAATACGAAATCTTCGATAAATCAGTAAATACTAAAGCTTATTTATTCAAAGTTTATCGTTGCAATAACTCTTTAACAACAAATACACTTAAAACAAAAATTTGGAAAATGGGCGCGGCCCCGCTATTTATGACCACATATGTGTTTCTCGGTAACCGTTTGATCGATTTGTACCAAACTCGGTATGATTATTGGGCTTGCCACATAAAAGCAAAACGTTTAAAAGTTTTGAAATCGTTCTAAATTAAGACCACTTTTCATATAACGGTAAATTTCAGAAATGCTTGAAACTTCGATATTTGAAATTTAAGCATGTTAATTTACTCAAAATTAATAGTCACACAATCCCTTGAAAATAAATAGCATTATTATGCAATTTTGGAAAATAGGCGTGGCACCACCCGCTTATGACCATATAACCACCTCTGCAGACCATGTAACGGTAGTTTTCGGAAAACTGAAGAAACTATATTTAATACATGCGCTGGGTATTTAATGTTCGACTTCGCCCGAGCTTAGACTTTTTTACTTGTTTTTATTCGATATAAACAACGAAACTCAATTGTCTGAACCAGGAGATTTTTATTGCAATTAATATGTGTGAATAAAGACATTCAACCAAAAATAACGGTGTCAAATTAATTAATTAATTTATATGTATCACGTTTACAAACTGAGTTTGAACCGGAAATAGCTTTAATTTGAAACGGATGAATTAACATATTGAAGAAAATCCATAGCGAATTTCCTCACCCGGCACTACTTCAAATCGCATTCATAATCCACTTTGTGAAGTGAAATGTTATTGTATTTAAATATGACAGTGGTTATGAGGAAAGGGTTTTCATAATAAAAAGTTATGAAAATCAAATGAAAACCTCTCTTTGCCGTCGCAAGCAAAGATTAATCATCGAGATGTGTAGAAAAAGCAATAAATTTGTTGTCAACAACCGCAGCCAAAGCCACAAAGAAAATTTGCCAGCAAACCAAAAGAGTTGCATTGTGAATTAGACGGCTTTGCATTCAGTTAAATCGATTTAAAGGCAGCGACAGTTGCGCTTCTTCCCACGCAGCAGCATACATACATACATTGTATAAACGTTCGTATCTTCCGGATGCAATGGGAGATGGCGCAGACAACAGCATTTGCTACAACGTAATCGACACTTGCAAGTTTGCGATTTTAAATGAGCAATGAGTGCCAGCCAGCATTTCTTTGATCGTAAAAGTGTTTATTAGTTTCATATGGATGTTTCTATGGTGTTTCTCTATACATACATATGTATACATACATACGCGTGCAGTACGTAATGGATTTTGAAAATGCGAGTCAATCATTTAACGCCCGTGGGATAGTGGATAAACCGAAGAAAAAATTATTGTTTTTGTCTTCGAGCCAATAAGTTTCTTCATACATATATGAATTTATGCATGTAGAATGTACACACATATAAACATACATATTGTATTAGGAGGGATCAATGTCAAAAAGGCGAAGGAGCAATTTAAAGGCTTAACTCTCAAGAAAAACTAAATTTTCACTAAAAAACGCTCACGGAGTGAAAAAAAATTATTTTTTCGATTTACATTTATCTAGCCAAAAAATTTAGTTTAGGCACATTAAACAGGTAGAAGCTGCGTGTATTTTAATTTAAAATAGTACACTGTATTTGTTGGCATTGCAGAGTAAAATGAATGAAAACTCATAGGCGACTTCGAATAAAAAAGAAAAAAATTGCATCCCTGAAGATCTTTTGTATCCCTATGATGGTTTAGGAATCCTAACGAACCAAGATGTTATTAGCCTCCTTTATGAAAACAAAAAAATTCTTGGTAGAAAAATTTCCAACCTTGAGGGCATCGACTGTAGAAAAACTATTCGTAGCCTTAGTCTAGCCAATTCCGGACAATCACACATAACGTGTCCCGACATCTGCTCGTCTTCAAGGCAAAGATGGCAATTCGTCTTTGTAGAAATACCAATCCGGGCGCAGGTGATTATGGCTCGTCAAGTAGCAAATAAGCAAAAAATTAGAAAAAATTGCATCTGACTGTTTTTATATATTACCTCCAACTGATCTTAAAAGAACCTGAATGTTTAAAGAAGGTGTTTTTTTGATTATATAAAGTTGTGTTAAAAAGTTTTTACAAAATTTCAATTTATTTCTAATATGGAATTCAAAATTCTGTGATTTTTTTGTTTTCGATTTTTTTATATATTTTTTATAGCCCCAAATATCGTGATATTCGAAATTTTTTTCCTTTGACTGAACTTTGTTATATCGCACAAAAGGTAAAACAGTGGTTTTTTAGTTAGTGTATATAGTTATGAAGAAAAAAATCTTGCTTTCATTGGAGGTAAGTCCTATGCATTGATTTATGCAAAATAGTGGTTCTTAATTTTATTTATTTATTTTTTTTAAATTGATCACACTTTAGATCTACATAGGTTTGCGATATGATAAAAGAAAAGTTCTGACCAAAATTCAGCTATAGACAAAATGGGCGAATAGAGCATTGGCCGATTTGAAATGGATTGACCATACCTAATAGCATATTGTAGTACATATTTATATACATATGTATAAATATTTTTTATTTACAGAATGCCCGATCCAGCCTAATATATATGCATGAATATGTATGTATTTTATAAATTTTTAAGCAGGATATGTACCTATTACCATACGTACAAAAGACTTGACCCTCCGTCTTGGCAGCAGATTCAAATAGCCATTGCGGCGTCTTCATCAAAAAATTTCAATGTAATAAGAAGGCTTACATATATATAACTACTTGCAGTTCTGCTATGATATTAGTAAGCCGTATGGAGTGAGTTGAGAGGAAGGAAAATTGAAAAATTTAAATCAACCTGACTTTAGGTAACACACTTCTGGTTTTCTGGGCTTGCGAGCATCAGCTAGCGCTTATAAGGAAGCTATTTTTCGTGTATAAGGCCAGTAGGCAGCTCTCAAGAAAACAGTCAAGAAAACATTGCCATTATGTCGTCTGTGTTTCCAAGGAATTTTGACATCTGATACTTCACCAGCCGTTTGCCCTAAGAAATAATGGAACGGGCATATATTTCTGTTGCAAGCATGGGTTGCGTTGTGTTCTTTTTTCACAAAAAAACTTTAGAAAACCGTAGTAGAAAGCATAGCGAATTTCTTAAGAACTGCATACTGCCGCAAAAAATTTTACACAAGAAAATTTCTAGGCCATTTCTTGTACGTCATTTTATATGGAGCTTTTGCTTTTCTTGAGAGCTGTAAACTGGCCTATAGACTGAAAATCCGGACATATGTATGTATGTGTGTATGTATAATTGAATGAGGTGCATATATAGGCACATACATAAAGATATGGTAGAGAAAATTTGAAAGAGTTGGAGAAAAATTTTCGTATGTGAGGAAAAATCATGGCATGGTGCAGTCTATTTGATATTTCATTATTTTCAGCGGTGGACTAAACCAAAGATGCAATTGCTCATCTCAGTTCGCCTAGGCTGATATTAGTGACGTTTCACTTGTAAACCCCTTATTCCAACACCAGAACAATTCCCTGCACGCATATGTTGGCTTTTGAAGAGTGCTCTCTGGGAGACGCGTGTGATGTCTGCTGTGATTACAGCCTTTTTACTTTGAGCTTTGCTTATATTGGTAGGCGCACATTTTTTGCATAGAGGCCTATCTTGGCTGCAACATGATAGTGATCCGAGCCGATGTTTGGTCTTCGGATCGTATGTATGCATGTATGTTCAACACACGGGCGGCATGCCGTCCGGTTATCAGAATGTGATCGGATTTGGTTTCCTGTTTTTTCGATGCTTGATGGACTTTTTATGCTGGATTACTACCATGTTTCCGGCCCCGACGAAGTTCCTCAGTCCGTTATCGGGGTCGGAAGGGGACGTTCTCCTCAGCGTTGGAAAGACCAGGTGGACAAGGACTTGGCTTCACTTGGAATTTTCTATTTGCATTAGTTGACATAGAAGAGAAGCGACTGGCGTGCTCTGTTGGATTCGGCCACAATCGCTTAAAACTTAACTTACCGTAAGATAGTAAAGAAGCTGTAGATTTTAGATTCTTAAGTGACTGATCTAAGGAAATTGAGAGCGCAGAGAGAATCAGGCTTGCCAGATTTTCGTTTTTGTATGTCATAAAAATAAATGAACGCAAAACTGTTTTCGCACTGTCAAGTAGCTAAAAAAGGAAATACAAACACAAAATATTTTCGCTTCTAGCTTAAGTTGAAGTATTTAGTAATCATTGGCGATTTCTTTTGTAAGTTTAATCAAGCTACGTCTAGAGCTGAGATTTTATTTATTATACTGAAGATAGTAAAAAGTGCACGGAAAATATTACTAAATATTATTTAAAAGCATTCTCTGTAGGGTGTCTTAGGAAACTTTTACCGTACTCTTATTTAGATAAGCGCCTAAATAAACCAAATGAACAACGAGACACTCCAACAAGGGATTGCCAAATCGTGTTTTGAGCTGCGTTTAAGCTAAATTTAAATTGATTTAACTAAAGCTTCAGCATGAGCAAAGCAGTAATTTTTTTTTACTTACATACGTACATATGCACTTCCCTATCGATCGTTAACTGAAAAAAAGAAAACAATAAAAACAACTAAGTTTAGTTTGCTCATCTGCTGTGATGCGCTAGTTGGTACCATGCAGCTGTCGATAATTTTACATTTGCAGCTTGCACGCGACTCAAACCGATGACAGACTATTAAAATGATTTTAAAGAGACATTCAAAGGCACTATGCACCTTCGAGCACCTCGAACTTTGGCATGACTGGCATCATTTTCTGACCCCCTCCCACTTGAAGTACATACGTAAATACACACATACATTAATCAAATGAAATATGTATGCTTTTCCGGCAACCTCAACTTTGAAATGCCAAAATCATATATGCACATTAGACTACACCACTCCCCATACAAAAAAAAAAAAAAAAAAATCGGTACTATTTTTCCATTGGAATTATAAAATCTATTATTATTTAAGACGTCCACCAAAATATTTCAGAAAAATATTAAGATTTACGTGAGCTGTACTGATTTGAAAATACCTCCAAAAATGGATTTTTCTGCTTTCTCACACTTTTTATTTCTTTGCTAATAAGCTCATTCAAAGCATGAAAGGGAAAGGTAGGATGAACGAACGTCATTCAAAGACGAATAAAGATGTGTTGGTATTTGAAATAAAGGGACACGAATGACTTTTTTGCACATAAATAAAAATAGTCGGAAAATACCTTTCTACCGAGATCTCACGATTCCGTTGAAAATATTTTTAAATATTTTTATGCAGAATTTTTAAGCCTAATCTGTTTGTCATCTGAGAGGAGTTTTTTCAAAGAGTTCTTTAAGAAACAATTTTTATTCATTAAAAACTCCATTTTTCGAGGTATTTTCAAATCGTTCCAGCTCCCTTAAATCGTAATATTTTTCCGAAGTATTTTGGGTGGACGTCTTAGAATATAATAAAGTTTGTAATCCAGCCAAAAAAAAACCGCAACTCTTTTTGGTGACGCGCTCTAATGCACATACATATGTACAAGCATTGGCTTAGCTGACGGCCATAAGGTTTTAAATTTTTTGTACCGCGAGTACTTTTATGGTTGCTATTTATAATAATAATTTGAAGTGTGTTAGTTTTAAGGTTTGTTACTTATTTGTGTCATTTGGCTGCTGTCGAAGATGCACAAGCAGACGATGGCAGCAATTTTCAACTTAACAGCCATCCCGCTAAAATAATGGTTTATTAAAAGAAGTAGTAAACTGACGGAAGTAAATTATGGTTTTTTAATATAATAATAATTCCATCTATCAATTATTTTACACGAAGATGCATTTATGATTGCATACACATACATATGTACATGTACTATGAAAGGTATTTTTAATTTCCTACGCGATTGGTTACGCCATGTCTTTGGATATTACCATGCCAGGCAGCAAATAATTGATTACACCTTCCGACAAAATTACAACATGTTTGCATTCCATACAGACACCGTATTTGGCGAGTGCTTGAAGGTAATGCCTGATTTTTTTATGGTTTTCATTTCATCAAATTTCAAATCTCCCTGTAACTTTAAACAATACAACCTCTTCAGATCAATGTACAATCCCAGTTCTTTAATTTGACTTCTCATTTTGGAAATTCAAAATAACGGTGCAGATGTGATGACCTTCAAAAAATAGATGGCAACTCTAATTAAAAATATTATCAGCCTATAGTTTTCTTAAAACTCTTTCGTTTGACACTAATATTTCGATATTTCATTTATGTATCTTTCGTATAAATAAAACAAATTCGACTTTTCAAACAGGTGGCAACCCCTTTAAAAGAGTTTTCAAACTAAAATTTTTCGCCTGGCACTGTTATATATATTTCAATTAACTGATGAATTAAGTTGAATTTAATTTTTTTAAGCACATGGCAACTCTCCTAAATACAGTTTATAATTATAATTTATTTTCAAACCCATTTCGATTGATACCCAGCTTTTAACAATCCATTTAAATTATTAAATAATTTGAGCTTAATTTTTTTCAACAAAAAAAAAAACTAAATGTTCAATTTAAAGGTTTCTTAACACTCGTTCTTTTGATAACCATATTTTAAAATTTCATGTAACTTATGTATAATTAAACAAAATACCACTTTCAAAACAGGCGGCAACCCTCTTAAAAATCATTTTCGAACTAAAATTTCCTTCAATATTTTTCATCTGACATTGTTATAAATATTTCAAGTAACTGATGAATTAAATGGAAATATATTTTTTAAACACGTCAAAAAAAAATGTTCTAAATTGTCAAACTAAGTATTTCTTGAAGCTCTTCCATTTTACACCCGTCGTTAATATTTCATATAACTTGGGTAAAAAATATTTCAGTTAGACTTCTCAAATAGGTGGCAACCCTATTAAAAATATTTCCAAACTACTACCTTCTTAAACCTCTTTTGTATGACACCCATATAGCGATACCTTATACACTTACCAAATTCCTTTAATTAAATTTTTTTTAACATGTGGCAACCCTAGCACTCTATTTTAAAGTCATATTGTTCAAAACGTATGTATGTATTTTTTTTATTTTAAGAATTTTCGATTAAACTAACTTTCATTCCATAACAAAACCAATATAAACCCAAGTTTAGAACTTTGTAGAAAACTTCAAAAAAGTGCAACAAATTTTCATACAACATTTAAAATTTTTTCTCAAAAGGATTACAATTTTTTTAAACAGTTTTACAGCCCATTAAATTTTTGTCTGATAGTGTGCAAATTTCAAGTGACTAAAAGTTACCGATGATTTTTTCGAATTTTTCGTCGAGGGGTTGTAGAAATAAATTGAGTTTGTTCGTTATAAGGAAGCAAATGCGACAAGAAAATTCTAAAAAATCGTTAACCACTTGAAACTTTCACATCATCAGACTAAAATTGAGTGGTATACAAAACTATGTACTTAAGAAAATTCTAACACTTCTCAGAAAAAAGTTTGAAATTTGGGTGAAAATTTGTGGTATTTTTTGTAGTCTCTTACAAAGTTTAAGACCTGGGTTTATATGGGGTTTGTCAGAGAATGAACTGTAGTTTATTTAATTTAAAATTCATAAAATTGATTAATTAAACATTAGTGACACACAATATCACTTTGAAAGGGGGGTGCTATAGATATGGCCAATGCTGTATATGACCGATACCGTATGTGTATATTCATATGTATAAAGTATACAAGTAAATATGTATGTAAACTCAAACTCTGACATAAAGCGTGCATAGTCCTGGGAATTTTATCAGAAATAAAAGCTTTCAGTTTTAACTTAATTTAATTTCTTCATATTTATTAAGATAATTTCCTAAATCGCTTTATAAGTTTTACTTACACTACGTGATTGAAATGTGCAAATGCAGCCTGCCAACCACTAACTTTTCAATAGCATATGAAATTGCGCGTTCATTCATATTCCTTTAACGGCAGTACCAACTGCAGCGAAAGTATTAAACTTTATAGTACCCATTGCACTTTTAAACTATCAATTGTTCAACATCTACATCTAGCTGGGCAAAAATAGTAATCCATGTCTGAGCCGGAGCTTAAATATATTTTGTGATGATACCACAACAGTCTGTTGTGATTCTCATGAATATTTGCCAAAATTTAAATAAAAATTTTCCAAATGACACGAAACGACATAATGCGGGAATACGAGTTCCCACACTGCAGCAAGCGTCAGCTGAGCTGCGCCGAGCCGAGCCGCGCCGTCGCAACGTTGTCTCCTCATCGACGCTAGTACAAAAGTTAATGTGGCAGCAGCGACAGCATTTGAGGTGAGGATGCTGTTGTGATGGGGTAGGTACATATGTACATAGTTGACTGCGCCTATCGACCATCTCGCATACCGTCCGCTCGCCGTCTACCATTTCTTGCCTCGACTAGTTACAGCGGCAGGCCCACTGACAGCAACGGCACTGGCACTGGCACTCGCTCTCCAGACTAGACCAGACCATGCCACATGCCATACCATCATGGCATGCCACGATGTGTGTCTGGCTGTGTAATGCGGCACAGTCACCTACATTGGTGTTATAATATACAGACACTAGCACATACAAAAATACATATGTAGCTGTGACAACGTTTTTACAACTAAAGAAAATAACAACAGCAAGAAGAAACCATGCCGACGTACCCACCAAATCAGCGAGCGCTGCTGTGCGCTCAAAAAGCACGCACACTCAATTACATACGACAGCTTTGTATGTAGCTAGTCCGGCTCATTGTGGCGAATGTACAAAATCGAGTTTGCATACAGTAAAAGATTGTTGCCAAGCAGCGCATAACACCTCAATATAAATATTATGCTCCTTGCAATGGCATGCAACCATAAGTGCAAGCGGGTGTAAGTGTGCGACTGCTTGCCGTTTATAGCCAGCCTCCTCTGAATATTAGCTGCAGTTAATGCTGTTGTTGTGCCTTCTTCTTCTTCTTCTTATCGCTTTTCTACTTGTGCACTTCTATGTGCGCATTGTGTGGCGACAACCGCCTCCAACTATTCTGGTTTCTTGTCGACGCTTCGAAACGCCAACAAGTCAAAGACATTTTCCATGGCCTCCAGCCGCATTCACACAATCGACAGCACAAACAGGCAAACAAACAAACAAACGTGTAACCGACTAAATATACACATACACATATACATACATATATAATAAGCGAGATCACTGTAGCCGCATCTCTGCAACAGCATTAGTGCAACAATCACAGCTAAGCCGAAAGATGCAGCCAAAGCCGCAGTTGAGTCACACGCTCACTCCCCCATCAGCTTGTCTATTGTCGGCGCAGCAACAGCCATGCATACTTCCTCAGTGCATCTTCCAGTCATTGTTTTACACTAAAAACGCTATACACACATATGTACATACCTACAAACAAACTCAGATGATGTAAGCACCAAAAAGTGTGATGCATCACCCGCACATTAGCCGGTCGCCTAGTAGTTGGGTTGCATGCCTCAAAACCATTGGCGTTGTACAATCTAACATACATACATACATACGTATAAATGCATACATATACAGTACACCCTCTGTAGGAGCAACCGGGCGTGGTCTGCGAAGAATCCTCCATCAACCTGAAATTTAAGCTACCGGATCACTGTAGCATTTTCGAGGCAGGCGTAGCCGCAATGCAGGAGGCTTCGGATTAGTTGCTCACTAGTGTAATGCCTTTCAAGCAGGTGAATATCTATATTCCGACAGCCAAGCAGCTATCAAGGCTCTTGGCTCTCTGATTGTTCGTTCGAGAACGGTAGGGGATTGCTTGACCTTCCTATCGACTGCATAGGATTATTATACTATTAAAGTCATTTGGGTTCCAGGTTACAGTGAAAAATCTCTAGAAACTGCATGTCCGATGAGCTGACAAGACAGGGAACCTTTGAGTAAGTGCTCGCGGGCAGAGTAAGTCAGACCCTGAGCTCGTGTGTTCCACTCCTGGACAGATAGGCATTTGGTCAGCTTAGCGGGCACTGGGCGAAGTTCTTGGAGGCGGTCCAGAGAGCTCTTGGAACTAAACAAGGTACATCTCTCGCTAGTGCTAGGAGTTCTAACTGGTCATTGCATGATAGGCAACCATGCGATAAGGCTTCATTTAATCGATGACCCCTATTGGACCAGCTGCATGTACGACGATGTGGTGGAATCATCTCAATACTTGGGTCACACTTTTTCCACACTCCCGATGAGCTTCCGGGAACTGATATCAGACATACCGAACCAACCTAATGGTAAACATTTGGTTGTTGCTTTGACCGTGGTATTGCGGTTATCTAGTGTAACTTTACCGAGGGCGTACTGTATATGTATTTACATACATTCACATGTACAATGCTGGTAGATTGCGCTTGCATTGGTTGCGGTGCGAAGCTTCACACAGCGCAGCCATTTTCCAAAGATGCTCGCTGTGCGCTTTTGCGCCTCTGCTGCTTCTTCTCGTTAACCTCCGCTGCTGTTGCTTCTTTGCACTGTGAACAAATATAACTTTTTAATATTAATGTTGTTGTTGTTGGGCGCTTACTTGCTTGGCTCGTCGCTTGTTGTCCGTTGTTGTCTACTAACTGCTGACTGTCGTAAATGTTGTCCCGTAGAGCAGTTGAGGCATCTTCAGTAGATTAAAATCTACAAGCCCATGCGCACAGTGGGTCGTAACTATGATGTGAACAGATGTGCTTATTATATAATTCGTATATTTATTGCGGAAAAATTAGTTTTTGTATAATTCTGCATACATTTTTTGGTGGCGTCTGCGTAAGACTTTTCGAGTGTGTCTCATGGAATGGGAAAAATGATGCGTTAACTGTTGTTTTTGGAAAAAATAATGAATTGAATGTTTGCCGTAGGTGGAGTGGCAATTTACCAGAGGCGTTAGCCAGTTGAGTAGATGGGTTACTGTGTCAACAAATGTACGTACTTAAGTATGTATGGGAGTATATGAATGCATATGAAAATGGGTCATTAGTGGCATTTTTAAGATGTTCAGTGTTTTGCTAACCGAAAGAAACTTTGTAACTAGGAAGTGGTTCAGGTGATTAATGGATTTGTATCCAAAAATGTAAATATTTGAAATGGCAGCTTGGTTATACTGAATTGCAGTGCCACAGAGAATTTAATTATTTTTGTTGGATATATTACGGGCCAAACCCGATTTTCGGACAAAACTACTAGTATGGAAGAAGATCGATAGATACCGGGATCGATAGGAAACGGGGAATTCGTGTTGGAGGCCTTCCTGTACATAACGGGGGACATTCAACGCAAGCAATTTTGGACGGAATGACGACGATAGGGGTTCATCCCGTAAGTTCGAATTGGATAGGCAGTGTGTCGAGCTGCAGACGTGTTCCGGCGCGTGGGGTAGGCATGGGACAACCAAACCAGTTAACAGAGGGGGGGAAGCACTGCAAGAATTCGTATTATCGCCGCTATTTTGATACCTGGTGGTCAACAGGATATTGGAGAAAATGCATTCAAAAATTCTTCACGGCAATAGTCATTGTGTATTGGTTTGGTGGAACGGATTGAAGAAGAAAACATTTCTTAAGGAAATATAAACCTAATGTTCAAGAATATATCATCGAAAACTGCCGTCAGGCTTCATGATACGGGCCAGTTTGTTTGCAGGTCTACGGTAACAGTAATAAAGCGTCAACTTTACTTGGGCGGATTGACTATGTGATCCCGGATCTGCACTTTGGGATGAACTTCGAAGCGACTGAAAGGGGTCGAAGGCTGGCGTGCGGGCATGAGGACTGCTGGCTCGGTGAATGTCTATACAGATGGATCGAAGATGGAGAAGGCCGTAGGGTCGGTGCGCAAAGACTCTAACGAATGGCCACAATTCGCACCAAAACTAAAAGCTCAAATGGATTACGTTGCGATAGACGGAAGATGCATGAGTTCTATTCGACGAGCCAACATCGATTCGGATCAAAATGAAGAAACAGAAGAACACGAGTGCGAAGATTCTTAAAGTACTGGCAAGCAGGAATGCGATACGAAAATTTCAAAATCAGAAAGTAAAACACCACACCAAGGGTGGGTGGGCTGGCGGTTTGATAAAAAATAACCCAGAACACATTACGGAGAGGAAGCTTACATCCATCCACTAGACCAAAGCAAAGCAATAACAAGGCTTAAGAATAACAAAGCTCCTGGGGCCGGCAGTGTAATTCTCCGCACCCACAAGTAGGCATAATATGCGAAAAAATAAAATCCTTCATGAACTAATTGACTAGGTCTCATGGTAAATGTAGCTTCATACCTCTTAAATCCACCAGATTTTTGAAGTGCGTCTTTTTGGATGCTTTTGACAGCTGTATTTACCACGTTATGTCTAAAAATAACGCGGAACGCAGAGTGAAGTTGATCACAATTTTTAATTTCATCTATAAGGTAGGGATCTCTCCGCGCCGCTCCAGATCAAAAAACGTTTTACATAAAGCGGCTCGCTGTCGGTCGACATCTTCTCAATCTGTTGTGGGAAATAGTAAGATGAATTGCCAATATGACGCGCAGTAAAAGCGCAACGTGCGCACAGCATCATGAATGAGAAAAAGACAAAGACAAGACAAAGACGCAAAGTATGGCCCTTTTTTTTAGACACACGCCACTGTTGGCAGTTATAGCTTTGAAGTTGTGAAGGACTTTGGATACTTAGAATGCAGTATATACACTATCAATAATGTAACCTAAATAGAGATAAAGCGTAGAAGAACACTTAATAACAGTTGCTACATTGGGCTCATTTTATACGGTGCAGAAATATGGATGCAAGAGCTCAAATTTGGCATCAGATTTACGGTGGGAGCGAGACGCCTTTGTCGAGTATTGTCGTTGACACACTGACGGAGTTCTTCACCACAGTTCGCAATAAGGCGAGAGCACTCCACAACAAACCGGTCTACGTAGCGGCAGTGTAACCACATTCCCCGTTCATTACGTACCGCCCCCGAAAGAGCAGTCGGATTTCAACAAGCCCGAAAGAAGAAATAGTGCGATGAGGAATGTCACGAAGCTGCGGAAAAAAGATGCCGGCTGCAGGACCACATTTAAATCGAGCGTAACGGGAGCTTAGAGTGTTCAAAAGAAATATTCTGTGGAAGATTTATGGACTTTTCGCTATGAGCTTTACGAGTTTTACAACGATACGAATGGACAGAAACCCTTCAACCCTTAAAGTATATAATGCGGATGACGAGTTGCCACAAAAGAAAAGCATCCGGCGTGCGTATTTGGCTCGGCCAATATCACTTAATAGGTTACATGTTTAATTAACTCTTTGTCTAACGACCAGGTCCAATGGACGAGAATAAAATCTTCTTGAGTTTCCATATCGTAATGATCATGAAACAAAACACTTAATTATGAGAAGACAATTTGCACTGATGGATCCAAGCTTGATAGTAGGGTAGGCGGATTAGTATGCGCTGAACAACTGGGGTTGGCGTCGTTCTTTCGCCTCCCACACAATTGTAATGTCTCCAACTGAACTAGCGCCTATACTTCCGCAAATCCCGCAAAATGAAATACTATTGAAGAGGCCACGCAATGAGCGGCATTTCTGAGCGGCATTTCTGAGCGGCTAACCTAACCTTACCCTATTAAAACAAAAGAACTTTATAGGGCAATTTGGGCAAAGGGTTTTCAACTTACCTCAGTCTTTCGAAAGGCAAAAGTGTTTCGTAAGACAAAAGTCAATTCTGGCAACTATCTTGGAAGCTTTTTACTGTCTTTCGAAAGACCAATTGAAAGATCTGCTAACGACAAGGTATTAGCGTTGTACTCTTCGCCTTTTTGCAGCACGTTTTTTTTTAATTCGATTTTTTTTTATATAAATATATGCATATTTTTCCTTTTTTAAACACCAATGAATAAAAGAAAATTAAGCAAAAAAATAAATAAGCAAATAAAATTGAAAGAAAGCCAAAATGTTAAAAATGTTTTTACAAGTTAAAAAAATGTTAAACACATACATTTAAATATATCTCTTTGTAAGACAATAAAGTCTGAAAATTAAAAGAAAATTAAATAAGAAAAGAAGAATTAAATGAAAACTAGAAACTAGTACTTAAAAATTAAATATAATTAAGCAACTATATTTTTAACACCCTTTTATTAGCTTCACCTGTATGTTTGTATGTATGTATGTTTGTAACCGACTCCTTTGGACTCGATTTTGACCCACTTTAAAGGGACAGATTTAATTCAAACTTTGTACACTTATCATGAATCAGCGACAATATAATAATTTCATAAATTTATCTCATTATCCTGATTAGGATCGCCAGGATTAAATAATTTCCTCACACAGCCTCTGTGTGAGAGCAAGTGAGACAACTACGCTGTCTGCGCATGCGTACCGTCTACTTACTTTCCGACTCGAGCACTCGGCTTATTAGTGTTAATACATTCTATCCCTATCAGTTGCACAGTTGGCCAAGCGAGTTGAAAATAATGAACAAAAAATACTAGTATTATTGTGAAAAAGTGTGGGTTGCTCGGTAGACGAAAAAAATGGCAAAGAGCGCCCCACGCTTTTTCACAATAATACTAGTATTTTTTTGTTCATTATTATTTTCAAATTATATTAAGAATTATTTTTTACTTTTTAGTTTGATATGCTTTAAAAGCGTGTTTTTTAGTTTTTTTAAACTATATTTTTATTTTTAAAAGAAAACCTAAAAACTTAAAGAAAATGTAACTAAAAAAAGAAAAAAACATGAAATAAGATTCTAAAAATAAAATAAAATAAAAAAATATATATTTTTTGAACATAATCTAAAACCGAAAAGAAAATTAAATTGAAAAACATAAAAATAGTTTAATTCAGAATTAGAAACACAGATACGTTTCTAAAAATTTAATGAAATGGAAGAGTATATATTTTTCTTTTTAAAACAAAAAAAATCTTAAAAAATGAAATAAAATTAAAAAAATTAATATTTTTCTTAATAACTGCCGATTTAACGAAAGCAATTTAAGTGAAAAATTATTTTCTTTCTGTCAGTTTTCATATTAAATTCAAATAAATATTCATTTTTCACTTAAATTTCTTTCGTGAAACTGGCTATACGACAATGAATTTAATAGCTAAAAGAAAATTTAATAAAAAAAAAAATAATAAAAAATTCGCTGCCCGAGGTTTCGACCCCGGATTCCTCAAAAAGGCACAACAGCGCTTTGCACACTCGGCCCTTGCGACTGTTGGTGGGACGCGAGCTAAACAATATATGTACGTGGGCTTTCTGTCAAAATAGCTTTTGACCAGGAGTGGTGAATGAGAGAGCTTTTTTAAGACTTTTGTACCAGAATAACAAAAGTCTTTCGAACTATCTTGCCATCTGTCTTACGAAAGACATTGTTTCCTATCCGTGGGTCCAATATACCCATGATTGGTAGGAAATGTAATTTTTTTGCGGTAGACAAAACTTTGTCCTACCGAAATCACAAAGGAATTAATTTTAAAACATCGGTTATGTTGGGGGAAAAGCTTTGCAGAAGCATTTATTAAAAAGTACACTTGTGCACCATTCGAAAATTCATGAAATAAATAAGGTCTGACGTAATATTTGGCCCGGTGTTAAATTTTTGATTTCAAGTGACAAAAATTTGTATTTTGTCTCTTCCATTTGTTTGGTTAACGCATTTCTTACTCTATAATTAGATATTAACTGACTCCTTTGTGACCAGTTGCATTCATTATAAGTAGATATTTCAGCTCATTTGCAAATCAACTTCCTTGAGAATTTTTATGATCGGCTCGTTAAACATTTCAGGTCACGATGCATGATGCCACTTAACAAGCTACATAGGCATCTACTTATACATACTTGATACTTGAATGATCTGCCTGCTTACCTTTCACTTTTAGAACGTTCTAAGCAAATACAAAACCAAAGTTGTCGGCAGCAATTGTAATAAAATATGTACATTTACAAAACTAATAAATATACATCTCCGTATTGGCTAGCAAAACCTATCGTCTTAAAAGTGAAGTAGGTACCTACTACAATCGACGATATCATGTTCGTGAGCCAACAACAAGACGAGGCAGCAGTAACAAAAACAAAAAAGGTACACTAGAAATCATAAGCAGGCAGCGGCAATCCAAAGCTGCGAAGAAGCAATACGCTCACCATACGCGCAGAGCCAAGCAAGCGTCTGCCGCCAGCAAACACAGAAGATGCATAAAGGCTCTGTTATGCATACTTGGCATTGCATGCACTGCTATACCATTTTTACGTAGAAATCAAAAACCAACAGACTTTTACGTATGTAATGCTGTGCGTTGGGTAACAGCTTACACGCGAAGCTCATTTAACAGATTCCTTATGTGACAACTCTCAAGCAATGCCAAGTATGCATAACAGAGCCTAAAAAGCTACCACAATGGCTGGCTTCGTTGTTGGCTTAAACCACTTCTTGCCGCCACAATCGATGTTAACCTGCGTTGTGTTGCCGCTAACGCTGCCCATTGCTGCCGTTGCTGTCTTTAACTTTAACGCTGTCGCTGTCGCAGCTGCGTTGCTGAAGATGTCTGAGTCGGCTAAGTGTGCTGCGCTGCGCTGCGCTGCGTTGCGATTGCGCAGAGATGGGTCCAAAGTGGTTTTCCTTTCGTTTGCCACAGATCATTCCGCTTTGAATTCATAAACGATCAAGTCGTGCATCGCGCACCACAACGAGTGGAGATTCATATACATACTTAACTAGTGAGCTAAGGTGGAGACCGGTGAAACTTTTTTTTCTGCTCGCGTGCAATTCAGCTTTTATTGTGTGCTCATTGTTTTTAACTTTTTTTTGTACTTTTGTGCCGCTGAAGCTGTCAAGTACTGGCGCTTCAATGTGTACGATTCAATGAAAAACGCTTTTCTTCGAGTTTGTATAGTTTTCGCCATTTCAACGTTTCGCTGCACATTCTAAATGCTTTGAAGCAGCCACAGGCAACAAACAGTGTCCGTCATTTACAACACCAACCACATTTGCTTTGCCAGACATATGCGTACATATTTGCATTTGTTTTTCCGCTTGAGCGCCGTTACTTACGTCCATTCGTTGAAAAGTACCAAAAGTGTTAGAAGCAAATAAGTAAAACAACAACAAAAACACCAAGTTTAACGCAAAAACCGTTAAACTTAGTAACTAAACTCCCTCAACGGCTGAGCTGATGACAATCTAATCGTACTTGTGAAAACTGTAAATGTTTTGTTCGCGAGTGTTTAACAGTTTGTTGTTGGTGAGGGGCAGCAATTAGAAAACCATTAACTGGAATTAAATTGCATCAGAGGTGACGAGCGGAAGCGTATTGTCGTTGTTGTTGTTGCTGCTCTGCTATCTTGCCGTCTTGCCTTCTTCGCGGTCGGTCGTGGTCTTTTGTGTTGAATGCGCGTTGTTTAACGTATCGAAAAGTGTGTAGTTGTTGTAGTCGGCATCTAATTGAAGGTGCGAGCATCCTTGAGGTGCAAACCAGTGACAAGTGTATGCAGCGCAAATAAGCACACGTTTATACACAAAATTAATACAAACAAAAAAGTCGTAGTCAAGAAAATCGATTTTATAGTTTTAATTGCGCGTAAAAATCGAAAAATCGCGTTCAAAAAAAAAAAAATACTGCTGACTTTATTGTGGATAGCGGAAACGAATTGGATAACATTGTTGGATAATTTTTGTGTTGATTAAAATCAGACGACGAGGGAAAAATAACTACGAAGCTATGATGGGAGTTAAAAGCATAACCTGGACGTGCATTGTTGGTAAGTTATTTACAATCACCTGGCTGGACTTACGTCAACTAAGGGTTAAAAAGTCCATTCGGTGAAATTGTTCAGGAGAGACGAAAAATCGATGTATTTAGTTTCGTATTGCCTGCCATTATCTCAAGTAGCACACTGGTGTATAAATTGGTGTAAATTTACGAATTTTGGTATAAATCTGATTAATTGTACCAAAATTCACAAATTTACACCAAATTATATACCAGCGTGCTACTTGAGATGCATCAAAAACTAAAGTTTGAAAAAATGGACTTGACACGTTTTCAACTTTAGGTAGATATTTATGGGGAAAACAACCCTTAACAATCTCAAAAAGGCAATATTGCCCTGTGATTTTTCGAACTTTTTAAACTTCGTTTCAATGTGTTTTGTTGTTGTTATTTCGAATCTGCATTAATGTGAAAAAAATTTCAGATTTTTGGGACATTTGATGTCCGTATGCTCTTTGAGAGGCGGGGTACAAAACTGAAATCAGTTTTCAAAAATTCAAATAGCGAATCCAATATGGCGGATGGATTTTTACTGGATCCGCCCTTTTGAGTTTTTGAACACTGATCAGCTACTTAAAGCACCTTTGGATGTCAAATTTCATACAAATCTGGTAGTTAAAAAAATCCATCCTCCACATTTTATACCCCATTTTGAATTTTTAAAAACTGAATTCATATTCGTAATCACCGACCCCAAAAAATATTGTTTTGACCGATCCGTAAATGACTTGATCTAGAAAAACGAAAAATATATGGGTTCTTTGTTTTTGTCTCTACTTACCGAAAATACTTAATTTGTTCATGGGAGCAAAATCTTGTCGGACGGTATTTTATTTGAATACTAAAGAGCTACATGCAGTCGAAGAGAATGCTAAACTTCATTTCAAAGCCTCATATGGCTGTGGAATAGAGATGCCGTTTTTAAAAAGTTTGGCCTAGCAAATCTAGAACATTTTAAAAAGGAAGACACTTGAATATAACTTCATATAAAATTATGGTTAATACTGTAACAAAAATTCCAGAAATTGGAGCTGCAAATGCTAAGATGCTAGGATTCAAATTGATTTTTGGCGACTTGTTTTCTTGACGTTCATGCACATTTTCTCAAAAAAATATTATAAAAAAATAATCGAGCATAGGTAAATGAGCAACGCCTTCATCAAAAAAAAAACTAAATAAATAAAAATATGTCAAAAATCAATGGCAAAACAAAGCATCTTTAGAGTTGGTGTCTTACAAGAAATCTTTGTAATTTCAGTATTAGTTAGATCGTATTATGTTAAAGGAGCTATTTGACAAGATCGATTTATTTTTTGATGATTTCTTCCTGCATCGATTATTATTCTGCCATATCAGTGTCACAGTGAAGCAGTCAACTCAAACTTTCCTAAACGTTAGTCTCCATACGCAGTAATCAAGTTTCTAAAGGATTTTGCTCCGCCCGGTCATAAATATTTTTTTAAATAAGCAAAATTTCCACTTTTTTATTAAATATAAAATTTTAAATGTACTATTTTGCTCCACGGCAGCGAGCTCAAGCATAATTGTTTTATTGGCAATTAGAATTCAGCAATATTTTTTTATCTTCCTTTTAACCCCTTAACTCATATTAAAAATGATTTTTTATCCAATTAAAAAAAAATCCAATTATAGAGATAAAAGTTTCCACGAAAACGTAAAGCATCAAGTTTTCCTAGGAGCCAACGAAAACGAAAATCGTTTGCAGATTAAGTGGAAGAATAAATACATCCACAAAATCCAGCATATAATAAAAAATTTTCGATGAGAGGGAGCTAAAACCTTCCGTTATTTGACTGCCTCGTAATGACACTAAGTGAGGTCCCAAAATATCTATTTCATATTTTAAGCAGTCTTTGAGTCCTAAAACTCAAGTTTTCCATTTCCTGCGACTAGACTTATAGTTTGCTAAAGTTTAACACTCTTTCCTAAAAATTATCAGTTTACCAATTTTCGACCCTGCACTTCACTTGAACTTGAAAATAAGAACACTACTTTTTTACGTAAAATGAAGAATTTCCCAAAAAAAATATTTGTTTACCAATAGAGCCCGGATAGTAGATCATGTTGCCTCGGAAAGCATGTGGAGAGGTTAGGGGTCCCTGTAGAGGAATATTTCGAATATTTCGGCGGCTTTACCGACATACCCAAAGTAGGTATACGGTAAACTTTAGGTTTGGCAGACTCCATATCGTCAGCCAAACACTAACATATTGTGTAAGCGCCAAACTATTATTGTAATTATCTAGTTATCCCATACGAAATTTAAATGCCTTTGGTGAATCTCTCTACTTTAAGCATTAAAACATTAATTTTATAAGCACCTCATCAGGCATAAAAAAGTCTGCTAATTGGCATTCATAAAAGAGCTACGGGACTGCTATTTTTGTAACGCATACATGAAATTGCAGAAGAAGCTAAGTATAGATAGTATTGTCAAAGGTACAAGGTCACATAATTATTAGCAATAACGTGCATTATATAAATTTAAAATCTTTTCATGACGAAATTGTATTATGTCTCCAATTTAGCATGGTTGTGCTGCAATTTCTCATACGATTTCATAAATACGATATGTACTTACTTGTATTTATATGCATTCACACACAATTTTGCTATATAAATTGCAAACTCACAATTGGATGACAGCAATTGATGCGAATTTCAAGGTTCACTCATTGATACCCTTATCTTAGATTTGGCATATTTTAAATGCCATAATGGTGCTTTGATTGCATACATCATGACTGGCTTAATTATTGTATCTTCTGCCCTCACTTAAGTGCTTACATACATACATACATATGTACGTACGCACAAAAAATTTTTATTCATAAGGACGGTAAGACGTGAATTGCAAAAAGTTATGGCAAAGTGAAACTGAAATTAAAGCGAAATAACAAATGNAAGCTAAGTATAGATAGTATTGTCAAAGGTACAAGGTCACATAATTATTAGCAATAACGTGCATTATATAAATTTAAAATCTTTTCATGACGAAATTGTATTATGTCTCCAATTTAGCATGGTTGTGCTGCAATTTCTCATACGATTTCATAAATACGATATGTACTTACTTGTATTTATATGCATTCACACACAATTTTGCTATATAAATTGCAAACTCACAATTGGATGACAGCAATTGATGCGAATTTCAAGGTTCACTCATTGATACCCTTATCTTAGATTTGGCATATTTTAAATGCCATAATGGTGCTTTGATTGCATACATCATGACTGGCTTAATTATTGTATCTTCTGCCCTCACTTAAGTGCTCACATACATACATACATACATACATATGTACGTACGCACAAAAAAAAATTGTATTCATAAGGACGGTAAGACGTGAATTGCAAAAAGTTATGGCAAAGTGAAACTGAAATTAAAGCGAAATAAGAAATATTTTATATGAAGTAGAAAAATTAAAAAGCTAGGAAATAAAAATGATGCAAATCGAAATAAAAGTTTAATTATGATAAATGCTTACAAAATTTTTGCGCTCATTAACATTTAGTGGAAAATAAGTTTGTAAGCAGCTTTTGTTTGGTTTTCGAGCAATTACTGCCTGTCCCATCTAATTACGCATGGAAAATTGATTCTGCTGTATGTATGTATGTAAATACTTTAAAGCTGCCACTTCTGCTGAGAACTGCTGGAGTTTGAAGGTCATACGAATTGAGTACGACTACATAGGTATATTTAGCTCAGTCGTACATATCTAGACACTTCATCTGAAATGGGGCTTAATTAGATTTTAATGTATTATGAAATCTCATTTATTTGTTGCATGATATACTTTGAGTGTTCTTGAGATTATCTATTACATCATTTTGCAAGCAATTAACCAGGCTTTTTTTTTGAATGAAATAATAAAGATACATAAGTATATAGATAACTATGTCTTAGAATTTCTGTTCATGAAAAATTTTCAATAGCTTCATGGAAGAGATGGGCATGTTGGTCCTGTTGTATTTGATTCCTTCGTTTGAATACCTCGAGGGCCGCCTCATCGCATGAAGCAGAGTGTAGTTTTGGTATGTCAGGATGCCCAATTTAGCACTAGAATTCCTAAACAAAGGAGGTCCTCTACTTTCTCGAAAATATAACTGTCAATAGTAGACTCGAGTTAGGTTGGTGTGACAGTCAGCGCAAATAACCAACTCACTTAGAGCCTGAAGGTCCATTGTCTTACCACTGCCAAACACGGGAGCCTCAGTGACTATTCTTCATAGAACCATTTTGAAGCTCTTATAAAGCGTAGGATGGGCTTTATTTATTGGCTAAAGTAAGGCCTACCTAAAAAGTCTGCCCTCCTATAGGCCAGAACTGGGCAACTACAGAAGAAGTGCTCCACGGTTTTTTCCTCTTCCTCATCCCTGCAACTTCTGCAATATTCGTGTGTGTGCCTGCCAAATAGTCAATGACCGGTTACACAAGCCGTCACCACCGCAATATCCTCTCTTGGCTGAACAACTCTTTTGTCCTTTCCTCGGTATTTGTGGCAAAAGTAGCCAGGTTGTTCTATAAGTGCCCTACTCTAGCCTTGACCTGTTGACTTCTTGGATCATGCTATTTTAAACATTCTAATTTGCAGGTTGCCATGGTTATCCCAATTATGCCTCTGCTTTCACAAAGGGGGAGATTGGTACCTGTCCTAGCTAGCTCATCGGTCCTGCAATTTCCTTCAATATCTCTATGACCCGGAACCCATCTGAGGCTGATCTTGAATACGGCGCTAATATCGTATTACCATATTAATGGCCTCCTGGCTGTCCGAGAAGATGTTAATTGTAGTCTTCGGTTCGACATGCGTACTACGGTACATAGCCACCTCCTTTATAGCTAAAACTTCTGCCTAATAAACACTGCATTGATCCGGAATTCGGACGGATAATTCCACTCCTAGTTCCTTAGAGTAAAGCCAACCCTATTGTATAGCTTGGATACATCCGTGTAAAAATTCACCTTCTCCGTGGTCTTGCTTTGTTTTATGGGAGTTGGTCTAAATTTTTTAAATACGTAAATCGGCATAAGGAATATGTACATATGGCTTTTGAGACTACTTGCCCTGGATGGTACTCATCAATAATCAAAATAGTAATTTGAAAAGAAGGTATTTATGTACAGAAATGTACATACATACACATATCAGATCGCATCCATTTGAGTTCAGTGGGTTAATTCCATATACATACATATGTACTCTCAAAGATCACATTGTTGCCAGTTCAACTAGCGCAATGTACTACATATTTATGTTATTGCACATGTATGTAGTTGTTTGTGCAACTGTTCGAATTTCATAATATCGGATGCTAAACCGGCAAAACGGCAAATCGGCAAATGCAAAGTATTGTTGCGCGGAAAGATGATATTCGTCAGTTTGAGTGGATTTTGTAGCCACATTCAGCAAATGAAGCAGTTTTTCATTATCAGTGGGCTGCAGACTGCAGCCAAGAGCAAACACATATACAAAAAATTTAGAAAACAATGCTTATAATAACACAGCTTTTAGGATTTACATATTTGTATTAATGTTTTTAGTTCAGTCTATAAAAAAATTGTCTAACATACTATTTACATATAGCATAACATTAAAACTTAATTGAAAATAAGTAAAGCAAATTGACATTAACAAATTTTTTATTAAAGAGCTATTGTTTCTTTGTCTTAGCTTCCTATATGAAAGAGCCTTAAAATATCGTTGAAGGTCTCAGATGTCCATCGAATTTACATAGATCAGCTAAACACCGAAGGAAATACTCATTAAAAATAGCAAGTCTTGACCTTTCCAGAGCGGGGCAGTGGCAGAGGTAGTGCTCTACGCTCTCCCCCTCCTCCTTGTCCCTGCAGGCACGACAGAAACCGTTAGCGGGGTAATCCATTCGTCCGACAACTATGTTAATAACATTGTAGGAACGCCAATTGCGAGTCTGTATTCTGTTTTTCTACACAGACCAGACCATTTCCTCGAGATATTTTCATTTTATGTTTGCATTGTGAATGATAAAAATTCAAACTTTAACAGGGAACAAATTTTAAAAATAATATACCCGTACATGGTGTATGAGTAACATTATATCCTGCTCTGAAAATGTTGTACTACGACGTACAAAACAAAGAACTGAGTAATAATTTCGGTACGATGTAGTTTATATGACTGCTAATAGAGAGTTTAGAGTCAAATACAATACCTAGGTCTGTAATTCCATTAACATTTGCAAGATTTTATTCGAGATGCTATACGGCGCACAGTGGTCTGAATAGAGAATCTAGCAGGACACAACTTTTAAGACATTTGCGTTGATAGGCGTATATATAGACGAAAAAATAGATTTTTAATACACTTTTTTCTTGTGTAGGTATATAAATAGATTTTTTTTGGGCTTAAGTGTTTGAATACCTTCGTTAATCTGCGGATAATTTTGGTGGAGATTTTTTTATAACATTTAAATTTTTCTTTTTTTAAATTTTTTCGATTTTAAAGAACACCCTACTATTATTTTCACCTAGATTTTATTATGTAATATTTAATAACTAGAACAGGATAATCGATTTTTTAATACAAACAAACAAAAATTCAAAAATGGAGTAGTCTCTTGTAAACTTTATTAGCTTTAAATTAAAAAAAAAAACAATTCTCAAATTGAGTGAAAAATTAAAGCTCCAGTTAATTGTGAACACAAAACGCCAATTTTGAGCCACTGTGCGATAGAACGCAGAGCTGTATGAGCTCCCCAACGATAAATATATAAAGTGCAGGGAATAAAAATCCTATGGCTACGCTGGCTTGGCCATGTCATTCGAATGGACACCAACGCTCTATTAAACTCGGAATCTGTTGGTGGTAGCAAAGGAAGAGGGATGTTCTCACTGCGTTGGTATTTCAAATTGGCGTCATATGGCACAGAAGAGAAACCACTGGCGTGCTCTTTTGGACACGGCCAAAATCGCTTAGACGGTTACAGCGCCAATATATAAAAAGAAGAAAATGTAAAATTTCTTGAGTCCGTGGGTAACCGTAGCGTTTACTGGTGCAAAAGGTAAAAAAAAGGGCATTTATATAAATCTTAGAGTGGAACGGCCTTCTTATTAAACATTCCTACGAAATTGTATTAGGTCCTGTACCACTTTTAAGACTTTCATTTCTAGTATTTCATCCTACTAGATTCTCCATTCAAACCACTGTGCGATGTATTGCGAGCGTTAATGATTTTTGCGAAAGTTATTTAAAAGCAAACTCGTTTTCGAACTGGATGCCGGGGTAGGTCGATATTTCACTCAGTCATCGATATACTAGTTACATTGTCAGATTTTTCATTAATACATTTTCTAAGTAAAGAAATACCATTTATGTGCCATTTTTTGCAAACAATCTTTTCACGGTACATTAACCAAATTTCTAAGCTTTCAATTGAACAAAGAATAATAACGCGATCTATCCCGGGCATACGACAGATTCCTTAAAATTCTACAAAAAAAAAAAATACTCGTTGAAACCCGCTATTTTCGTTACATTTAAATTGAAATTTGCTTAATAAAATTATTAAACAAATTTTCAAATTATTGCATTAATACCTTCTGTATGTGGATCCATCACTACTTTTTAAGACTAAACTTTAAATATTTTTTCTATTTACAAAAACCATTGTACATGAATATGTACATATACTCGTATATACACGTGAAGTGATTTCCTTTACAAAATTTCAAAAATATTGCCACGCTGTAATCGAAGCATTACACACCTGTAAATAGCGCTGCAAGCATTTGTGAAATGTGTGATGTCATGTATGAATATGTGTACAGTTAATTTGTCTGAAACGTCAATTTGATTGCCTCTATCAAAATTTACAAATCTTTGACACGCTTATACCAATTACTTGTGCTAGGGAATGGCATGAAAAAACACTAGCTAACAAGTTAATGGAAAAAGTTTTGGCTATAAATAACATACATATACAATACAATAACACACATATTTTCATAATATTTATTATTTTTAATTTGAAAAAATTTTGCTTTTTGCAGATTTTTTAAAGAAATGCTGAAGAGTTTTTTTAATAGGTTTCATTATTAATAAAAAAATATTTTGATATGCATTTGACATCAATAGACCAATTCGTTCGATTCATTGTTAATAGATGAGATTTTTGAGTTAAGCTGCATCCAATGGAAATTACCTTTAAAGTGCAGGCTAATAGAAGATGCTCTACGGAGCCCACATCTAAGATGTTATGACACATCTGGTTTAAATTAGCCACATCTAGCCCACTTTTTCGACTGAAGTGACCACAGAGTACGACTAGTATCTATGACAGATGAATTGGTTTCACTTCAAGGGCAAGGATGGCATAAGAAGCCACTCTCTATGACAGTATTACAATGGCTTCATGCCGGCCTGAGTGTGGGTTCCTTTCAACGTTGTATAGGAGCAGCCATCTCTTATCGATTATTGCTGTAAACTAGTGTAATTAAAATACCAGCAAACGAACGTAAATTTGTATTCATCCATTGCTTGTTCGCATCAAACACAGCCCCAGGTGATCAGCCAAAGCAGGTGCCGCACCAAGTAAACATTGATTTCGAAGGCTAGGCGTTGCCAATCCATTAAATAAACAACAATGAATAGGCGAGAAAAACTCACATTCACACGACTAATGTGCTTCCATATATTAAGTAAAAGACAGATGCTTGATATGTTGAAACAATATGTCGGATAGTCAGTTACCAAACATCGGCCGGCCGCGAAGCTTAGAGCGCCATCATAAATGTTAATAAATAATTTAAAAAACCCATTTCGGCATTCTTGTGTCTACTTAGCGTGGCTGTCAATCATGATATGTAGCTTCAAATATACATTGCATATTATTTAATAGACAATTCTTTGAATATCTAACAACACTTCACAGCGGCTATGGTTTAATTCATTGTTTTCGAATTTCTTCACGGGCGTTTGGGGCGTAAGTAATTATGAAAATTCAAGGTGGCGAAGAATCTGCAAAAGAAATACACTTAATATGTATTCCCAACAATTAAGCTTTGAAAAGCTTAAAATGCTTCATTCGTGTTTTCTTTTTTTGTTACTTTAATTATGCAATGAAAATATTTTTAATCAATTCCTTAATGAACGGAATCTTTTGCTTACTGTCTTACCAATTTCATTCACCATTTATGTTGGGCGTATGTTAGTTCGACTTTTTATTAAACTTATTTTCATGTTTTTCGTGCCATTTAACTTGGCTAATGACTATCATGGTAGAGCGCTGTGCTTTGACATTAAGCTACATATCTTCTAAAACGGAAATTAGTCAACCAACATTGTTTTTTATTTGTGTCTGTTTTTTTTTTAGTTTGCGTTTTGATTTATCACTTGTTTTTGTGTAACATCATCATAATTCCGAAGAGTTTACGCTATTAGTTCATTTTTTTTTTATTTCTTGGATGTTAATCCGAGAAGTTGTTAATTTGGATTTTTTGCTGACAGTCATAATACTTATGTCAGCAGTAATGTGTGAATACAAATAGCTATTATTTTACTGAAATTAAGCTATTTGGGAAATAAATTTGCTTGTGATTAATTACTTTTGTTCCAAATTTTCGATAGTACAAATGTTTATAAAAAAAAATAACTACATACATATATGTATATATGTGGGACTCATTAGGAAAAACATCGAAAATTTGTGAAATTATACAAAACCAAGCTAACCTCCATTATAAAAGCTATTTGTATGCTATTGAAAGAAACGATAAGGAACGACAAAATCATATTTCCTTATGTCAGACGATTATGTGATTTGGTTGTAGTTTCCTTCAAATTCTATTTGCTTAGGGCATCTATAAAAACCGTGAATGAAAAACTTAATTTCTCATCCGTGCCCTGTAAATACTACCGGCATGTAATTTGCTATGCAATTCATGGGAATGACTATTATTTCCTTTGGATTACTCGTGAGAGTTGGTAAGTGTATTTTTCTTCGTACTGAGCTGGATTTGCCACGCACAAATAACGACAATTATATCATAAAAACAAGATCTTAAAATCAACTTATTAATAGTGTACATATGTAGTATGTAAAATGTATACTTACATTAATCGAAAGCTTTTTCTGTCTGCAATCTTATGCATACTAGTTTTGTGACACTACACAAAAAATCTGCTTTAGTATTTTTTTGATTCATTCTTTGAATAGTCACATCCTTGTGTGTATAGNTTGTGACACTACACAAAAAATCTGCTTTAGTATTTTTTTGATTCATTCATTGAATAGTCACATCCTTGTGTGTATAGTAGAGTGTAGTAGAGTTAAATACTAAACTTGTACTTAAAACTTTTGTTAAGATTTTAAAGGACGTTAAGAACAGAGTATCTAAGAATGGGCAAAACAGGCGCTTTTTTAATTGCATAAAGTGAGGGATTCTCAGATCCAGGAGTTTGTAAGCGGTCTGTAAGGAATGAAATTGAAGGAATTGCAAATATTTTAGACAGCTGAAGCCGGCAATATAGTTAGGAAATTTGGAAATGGAATGTGGATAATTCACTCCGGTCCAAGAGGAAGCAATAAATGAAATGTTCGACTGTATTTTTGGGAGCCGTGGAGCGACTACCGGAAATTCCGCGCTCATGAGTTGTCAAGAAGGTTGACAAAGCAATAGCTACTCTTTTTTTTAACCCCAAATAAAATGACTGGAGGTTATTTCCTAGAAGTGGCAGGAGCGAGAATTGCCCATATTTTCGGAAAATTACAAAAGCCATAAAAATCGCGATATGTTCTCTATATAATAGAGACGTTGTAAACCAGCAAAAACAATTAAAAGGCTACATAGTTAAAAGAATTACACTTCGGAGAATTTTCTCTGTTCTAATCTATCAACTTCAACACATACATTTGTATGTACGTATGTATATTGTTGAGTTATTGTGAACCTAGAACTTAGCTTAAAGAATAATGCCATACTAGCCCAAAAGGGAATTTTCAGCTCGCAGCAAATAATTCAAGGATAACGAAAAAAATGTAATCCATCGATTTCCTAAGCTGAAGAAACAAAAATATATTTGTAGGTAAAAAATATACGTATCAAAAAAAAAAAAATGTTTACAACTTTCTACGAAATTTGCAATTCTTTAATTTCCTTTCTATTTAGCATCCATCTTACTTAACACATTTCATAATTTAAAACACAGGAAAATTATGAAAAAAAAAATCTTCAGTTTATGAACCTGCATGACTAGAGATATCATGATCAACCTTCTGTATTATAATCTCATGCGCTGAAGTGTTTTGAAAATGGCGTTTTCTTTTTTTGCATTTGCAAAAAGCGGCCACATGCTTGCGTTATATAGGACACAACAGTTTATTAACCCTCTAATGCATATGGCCTTCTGCAGGCTTATAAAATATAAATCTAACATTTTAGCATCAATTTGAAGAAGACACCTGTCTCATTTACTTCATTTTTAGAATACGTGGTAATGTGTTAGCTCTTCACATTTAAAGGATTTTTTCAATTGAATACAAAATAGGTGGTATTCAGTGCAAAAAATTATTTTGCGAAGAAGGTAGCTTTTGTTCACTAACTTAACTGCTTAATTCGAATATTCAATAAAAAAAATTTGGTAAGTAGTCTGAGGTATGCAGGTGTGAAAAAAAAGTTTTGATTTTTTGCTTGTGCAGCCGGCTTCAACGAAAACTGTCTGCAGGCGCGCTTATGCAGTGTAGTAAAAAACAATTTGTTCTGTTATTTTGAATTTGCACTTTTGGATTCATACGAATGAATTTTATCTTTTCAGTAGATTAATGTCACGTTGGAAGCGTAATCATTAAAAAAGGAATTTAGTTTTTATGGATCAATCGAAATTTCAAACTTTTTAATCAGAGTTTTTAGAAAAAAATTTGGTATACAGTTTTTTAGCTCATTAAATTTTTATATAATTCCTGCATCTAAACGAGAATTTAGGAAAAAATGTCACTTAAGTTTTTTGGCTCGATATAGTCCACATATGTGTTAAAGACGACGTATATATCTTGTTTGGTATATGAATATAAGTGGCCGTTTTGGGTTAGACTAGTTTCCGTATTTTATTTTTACACCAAATATTTTTTTTATTATGCACATACTCTTTTTTAACCGACTTGCTCATTTACTAAAATATTTGCATAACCCAAAAACCCGATTGAATTGATACTCACCATGCAGGAAATGGAGGTGCCTATTCGCCTATCACGCGGAAACCATACAACATAAGTGGTCCCACATTATTATCTCGAAATGTCAGATTTTAGAGTTGTGACACAATTTTAGTAAATGGGTGAATTGTTATCGCCTCTATATGCGACATGCGACAACAGTTTAGTATTTATAACTTTATTACGAGTACTAAGTAAATGGAGGATATTTCAAATAATAAATACAAGGCTGCTTTGTATATCTGAGAAAAATTCTGAATACATCTGCTTGCAAGCATTTTCGACGCGACAAGTTTTCTTCATTAAATGGCCTAAATAAGCGCGCACAACACAAATTTACACACTTGCATGCACAGATATTCACCAACTTTGCATTAAAACTCATTAAACCAGTTTAATTGAGCAAAAACCAATTCATCGACAAGGCCATCTGCCGCAATGTACGCAACTGCTGCAGCAGAAGCCACTGTAAAAAACAGATTATAGTTGTAACTTTCAAAGTAGCAGCTAGGCTCATACATATATATTTTTTGCCAAAAACCTACCAACTACAATACGAATACGAATACATAAGCAATTACTTACATCAAAACAAGATCACAATGAAACAATAAAAAAAATTTATAATTTTATTTGTGTCGTTTTGTCGTTGCAGCAATACTCATAGCGTTGGCCAATTGCATTCTGGGACAAGCGCAGCTGGACTATCGCAAGCCATGGCCAACTTACAGCCTGCAAAATATGCCGCAGACGCGATTCACATGCCACGACAAGATACTCGGCGGCTACTATGCAGATGCGGAGACTCAATGTCAGATGTTCCATGTGTGCGTCAAAGTGGCTGGAGTGGGGGTAAGTGTACAAACATACATACATATGCACATAAAGACAATGTGTGCATGTGATGTTGCCGTATAAAACACATGCATCTAACTGAAAAATCAAAACGAGTTAATCGAAGTGTCTATTGCACCTTTAACGGTAGCAATAGTGACAACGAAACGCATTGTGGCACTGAAATAAAAATATTTAAAAAAAAATGAAAAAATTACAATAAAAGTGTTAGATGCAGACCATTACGAGTTGCATTCTATTGCGCTGCCATCGATGCCCTCATGACATCTCTTAGCATTATGCAGTTGAGACATCGAATATGCTGTAGTTTCTGAACATCTATGTACAGTCAGTCAATAAAGTTTAGGTACAGCGAATTTTTTACAATACGGGCAAATATTTTTTAAATATTTTATTTTTCGCTAATTTTTTATAGAAATATGGTTAATTCTATAACAAAAACCCCAAAAATATTGCACTTCTTATTTACGCTCTCTAGAGAAAAGTTGAGTATGCAATTTTATAGCCCATTCAATTTTAGTACAATAAAATGCAAGTATGAGAAAGCTAGGACTTACCATTGCATTTTGGGAAAATTTTTTGTTGAAGGTGTCGCACATTTTTTCCATATAAAAAGATTATCAAACATTACTTTATATGGAGAAAATGAGCGACAGAGACAGCCACCAATAAAAAAGACATCTCAGTGGGATGGTCCGTTCTAGAGTGACGTATAAGTCCCCAACTCTATCTCAGTTCAACTTCTTGTATACTAATATGTTTTCTAATTTCCCGGGTCCCAGTAGAGATCGACTGCATTCTGCCAAATGCAGATATATTGATGGGTTTTGCAATTGTGGACAAAGTAGGCTTCCATGATTTGATAGGCGCACCGGGGCCGATTGGGAGCATTTTTTTTAGTTTTAATTTTCAAAACCGTTTTGGAATATGAAATCCTAACAATTTTCAAACCCGTATTTCTACAAAATTTTCAAATTTTTATATAAAGTTTTGATTTCCAAAAAACCCGAGCCAATAAATTTTCTTGAAAAGCTATCACTCATTCCGCAACATTTAAGCCTAGTCCCATAGAGGGATAATAATTTGTTCTCTGCAAAGCAGAATTTTTATCTTTTGAGAGTTCTTGGTGTTGAGTCGGACAAAATGTTTAAGCTTTTCATTAATATAAATATTCGAAAAATTTTACCAGTATCGCACCACGTTTAAAAGTTGCAAAATGAAAGACAGTTATTTTAGAAGTTTTTTTTTTTAAAGCGATCAATACGTGTTTTTGAAATACGGTTTTGAACAATATTCCTTCCGGAATGGCCCTCGGTAAGCGAATTCTTTAATCATCGCTTTAAAATTAACTAACCCTTGACGAGCCCAGGCCGGTGAGTCGCGGAGAACTCGTTACGAAGTGACATCGTTCTGAAAGCAGAGTCGGCATTTTACACACCTATTCGGTGAAATCATAGTTGGTTGAGCCCAGTTAGGTACTCAGTAGTGTGTTCGATGAGTCGCCTTTTTCCAAAACTGATTTTCGAGTTATTCGAAAAATTGCAATTTCAAAAAACCCGTTTCCGATTTTGAAATTCAGAAAAAACGGTTTTATTTAACATAATTTTCATACATTGAAAATAATAAAACTATTTACTATTAAATATTCAGATTTCATTTACAAAAGAGCAAAGCGCAAAAAGTTCAAAGCTTTTTAGATCAAAAGTAAAACAAATAAATATTGTTTTGTCATGATACAAAAAAGAAGGTAGTTTCAAGAAACAACTTTTGACGGATAATAAAAGTGCGCTCGGGTAAAAAAAAAACCATATACATATCCAGGAAAAACCGGTGAAAACTGGTTTGCAAATATCGAGTCCATCACCCTAGTATCCAGCGTAGCCTGATGTCATTTTTGTGTACTAGAATAATATTACTTCGATTACATATAAGAGTAGCCAAAGAATCTGACTTATTTATGGCCACCACCGCTCCCCACTCATTCAGTCGTGGCTGTCGAAGAAGACCAACTAACACGATTCACTACTTATTAAACAAGAATACTTAAAAAAAAAATAAAATATTTGTATCATTGTACTGCATTGAAACATAACTAAATCGTAGTGGCTCATTTTATCAAAAGTCAACGAAACTCGCCTCGTTTTTTTTTTTAATCGCCAAAAATAGCCTCTTCTTCATCTACGGCATCAAAGTCGTGACTGCAAACATTTTCCCATTTGTCAGCCAAATTCAACACAAACAATAATACAAAGGCCTAAGTAAATTAAAAACTAAAAACGCTCCTACAGCTTTGTGACAGAAAATTTGGCAAGCGCAAATGCTTGTGAATGACCTTTAGAGCCAAAAGCAAATAAGTTTATTTTTATATTTGCACCAATAGAAACATACGAGTATAGATATGTATTAATTTTGCTTCGACTTTACTAGTCAAATGTCGATTCTCAACTGGGTATAAAATAAATTACAGGAACATCAGCGTATAGCGAAGCAGTGTGTGTGGGTTTGTAAACCGCTTCTAGCGTTCTAGCTGAGTTGTCGTCTACCTTCACTGGCAGTTTCACATTTCTGCAGTGCGATTTATTTTTTTTTTTGGTTTTTCTTTTTTATTGTCAACATTATTTACCGTTATTGCATCTTAAAATAATTTCAATGTAAGTACATTTACAAAACTATCCGGCAGTGCTTGAGCTTGTTCATAGAAAATCAGCACAGCTGGTAATTTAAGCTGGTCACATAAAGAGCGTCGCACTGGAACCACAAATTCGGATTTTATTGGCACCCAAAGCTAACGGTAGCTAAGAGTTTGGAATCTAAGTAGCAAAATACCTATTACTGTATATTCATACAATTATACA
>NW_016161008.1:36923-56489 GCF_001687245.7 Rhagoletis zephyria
CCAAAAAAAAAAAAAAAAAAAAAAAAATACATCGCAAATTTTTTTTTGGTTTAAAATCAAAAAATATTTAGAGGTCGCTCAAAGCGTTCAAAGCTATTTTATATGAGAAAAACAACCTTTCTTAGAAATGGCATAGAATTCTTAAAAATCAATATTTTTCGTCCAGAAAACTCCGTTTCTCTCCAGGAGATTCCCAATTATAATAACCAGTTATTTTTTAAACCATTTTTTCATAGTATCTATATTTTATAGGTCCGCCACAACCCCTTGATAATGCCAGAAAATGTAATGAGCGGACCAATAAAAAATCTTTAGTATTAAAATATGGTTAAATAAACAACGGAGTCTTATTATTGGCAGTCTCCTGAAGAGAACCAGAGTTTTCCGAACGAAAAATATTGATTTTAAGGAATTCTATACCATTTCAACGAAAAGTTGTTTCCCCCCCCCCATATAATATATATGGAAAGCTTTGCACGCTTTGAGCGACCTCTAAATATTTTTTGATTTCAAAAAATAAAAAATAAAGGGATGATAGCATTAAAATTCCGACTTTACTTATTTTGGACCACCCTAGTGTATATGCATACATATTTATATACATAGGTAAGCATGTTCTTGACGTGTATTTTATGTGTATGTCACAACATTTATGGTATGTTGCACATTATGTACATATATGTATGTATGTATGTATGTAGTTGTGTATAAATGTGAATAGTTATGTCTGTTTGTGGAAAGAATCCCACAGCTTTTGCGGCATTCGCAAATGGCAGAGTTCAACTCAAGCGCTGATTATACATTGCAAAAGCTTATTATTCTGTATTTTTTTTTTCGCTCCGCAATTTTTGTTGTTCCGGCTGATTATAAAATTTATGATGCGCTGTAATGCAACATAACTACAGTATACTCGCATACGGATTTACATGCATATGCAACTATGTACGGCTGTATGTATATATATGTTTGGTGTCTAGCCTTAGGGGTATGAGTAATCATATAGTTATTTTTAAGTAGTCCACTGTGAGTTCTCATAAAGATGCCAATGGAAAAAATAATTAATTATAGGCATGTACATCAGACGGGGTCAAATAAAACGAATGTTTTTTTTTTCTTTCGGTCACGTATGAAAATTTCGTTGTCGGTCACATAAAATTTCTGTCGTCTATTAACATTTTTCCGAAATGAAAATTTTTAATTAAACAAATTTTTCCCCGTTTTTGTAGCCCGTTATATTTTAGTATAATATTTAAGTGCAGGTTTTAAGTTCGACGACTTGTTTATATGGAACAAATTAATGAAACCTTCAAAAAACCCCAAAATTCAACGGTAAATCCTAGCTACTTCAAACATTCAAGTAGCATTTTAAAATTGAATGGGCAACAAGGTTGTGTTTTTAATTGTTTATTAAACAAAAGTTGCAAAGAATTTTTTTTTATTAAAGATTCTTATTTTTTGTGAGCGCTAACTGAGAGAATTAAGACATTTTGTCAACAATTTTTCTGTGACCTTCAACCAAAATACATAAATATTTGCCAAAAAAATTGTAGTTTTGTTTGACATAGTCTTATGTACATACAGCCAGTCAAAAAAGTTTAGGTACAGCGAATTTTTTACAATGCACGCAAATGTTTTTTAAATATTTTATTTTTCGCCAATTTTCTATAAAAATATGGTTAATTCTACAACAAAAACCCCAAAAATCAAACTTCCAAACCATGTGCAAAATTAAAGAAAATTCTGCAAAATATCATTCAAATATTGCACTTTTTATTTACGCTCTCTAGAAAAAAGTTGAGTATGCAGTTTTTTAGCCCATTCAATTCTAGTACAATAAAGTGCAAGTATGAGGAAGCTAGGACTTGCCATTGATTTTTGGGAGTTTTTTTTTTGTTGAAGGTGTCGCACATTTTTTCCATATAAAAAATTATCAAACATTATTTTAACGTGGTCCAAAGTTATGCGATAACATCCATAAAAAAAATATAATATACCGACGAACTGATAACCTCCTCCTTTTTTGAAGTCGGTTAAAAAGCAGTATTCTTCTTTCTTCTTAACTGGCTTCAGAACTGCTCCTCCGTTTAGGCCGTGACCAAAAAACTGCGCCAACTGCCTCTTTCTTTTAAGAAATTGCGCCAGTTATGAATAGCAGTGCAGACGGGTCCTTCCGAACTTGGTCTGTCCATTTGGGACTTCGACTTTTTCTATGTGTAGGTACACTCCTGTCACTGATATAAAGCCAAGAAACACTAAACACATAAACTTTATTTTAGAAAATCTCTAACCATTTTAATTTAAGTCCGATGTGATTGCAAATAATTCGTCCAAAATTATTAAAACTTATTTATGCTACAATATTAATTTGCGAAATTTCTCCACACAGGTTCAGGACTTCCGCTTCTTGTGTCCCAATGGCACTGCTTTTGATCAGGAAGCGCAAATATGTGCTGATTGGGGTGACGTCGATTGCGAGTCCTCCGTGCTCTATTACGGTAGCGACAACTTTGATCTCTACCGCTTAGGTTCCGGATTCGAAAGTAAACGCGCGCCACTTGCTGAGGAAGAAGAAGCCACATTCCATTTGCAGCGTGCAGAAAGTGGTAAGTACTTAACATTGGGTGCATAGTAGGCAGGGAAAAAAGACATCCGTTCTGTACAATACGATTATTTTTCGGTATTACGATGTTCTTTCGATTAAATGTTCTTACATTGCCCTTTTCAAAAGAAATTATAAAAATATTTTTTTCAAAAAATACCTCTTTTTTTGGCTAATTTTTTTATAGGTAATTTGTCTCAAAATCTTTATTTTGGTATTAACGGCAGTTATTTTTGGTTTCTAAGAGATTTAAAAGAAAATTTAAAATATATATTTTTAGCCCAGGGAAGTTAGTTCAATAAAAAGGGGTAAACTTGCAACATTTTGCATTGAGCTGAAAATTGTGAGAAATGTGAAAATGTGAGAAGTTCCCATCGATTTCAAATCCGCAAAAAAAAATTATTCGAGGTCAAAGGTCACATAAATTGGGTTTTCGGATTTTTCAGCCAAACTGTAAAGTGGACCATAAAAATAGATGTCACCTATGCAATTACCTATAAAAACTGTTATAACACTTTTGTTCCTAGCAATTACCATTTTGGAGATATAGCGATTCAGAAAGCTGTGCTCTCCGTAATACAGTGGAAATTGTGCATTTTAAAATTCTGAGTGTGTTGTTTTTGTCTACTCGACTATGTAGACTCACGACTTGTTCAAACATTAAAAGAGTCTATTAATTTTTTTTTGTTAATTTTGCCTTGATCCTGCTGAGTTTAAATATTTTTTTTTGTTGAGGCTCCTAAATTTTTTTTTTTTACAAAAAATTTATCGAACAAACGTGCATTGAAGAAAATCCGTGTACAAATTACCAAAAATCCACTTAAAACTTAAAAATTTTTTCTAGAAATTCTTATTAAAATGTTTGCAGTTTAGATGAAACTTTGAAAAATTACGATGAACTATACTTAAAAAAAAAACTAAAATGTCGTGTCCCTATTTATTTTTCCAGCCTATAGTATGTACATGCGGGTATTTGAATTTGATCTCAATAACAAAGCCTTTTATTTTCATATACATTGATTTGTCATATTTTTGTAATATATATTTGTATCCTTTAGCTTTTAACCATTTGAACCGAACCGAACCGAACCGCGGTTCAGGAATACTCATGAACCGGTTTTTGAACCGACAAAAGCCTTTTCTAAATAGTTCGAACTACTGAACCGAGCCGCACTGTTTGGAGTGGTTTGCAGCCCTGGTTTAAAGGGTAGATAACTTTTAAAACCTACTTGAGAAAACGGCCCTTAAACTGTTATTTTTATATGAAAAAAAGAGAAATTTTAATGAAAAAAATTTAGTCAAATATTAATTGTTAGTTCTTAAAAAAATATAAAAAAATATTAACGAAAAAATATAAGTCCAATATTAACTGTTATTTCTTAACGAAAAAATTAAATCTAAAAGCTAGCTTTAACTGTTCTTTTTAGCCGAAAAAATAAAAGCCAAATTTTAACTCTTAATGTTTGATCGAAAATATCGAAAAGTTAAAAGTCAAATTTAAACTGTTATTTTTTAACGAAAACAACAATTTATAGTGGAAAAATTTTAGCCTTATAAAACCGTTATTATTTAACGAAAAATTTACAACCAAAAGCTGGCTTTTATTTTATATTTTCGGAAAAATTAATGTCAAACTTTAACTGTAAGTGTAGCCGAAAAAGTAAAAGCCAAATTTTAACTCTTAATGTTTGGTCGAAAATATCGATATAAAACAAGCATTACTTATCGATTTTTTTTTTTTTTTGGAAATGAGGATACAATTTATGGTAACTAAAATAAAGTTATTTCAAGAAATATTAGCAAAACTTTAGACTAACGGATTTTCATCGATAAAAAAATAATAACATTTGCCATGAAATTCGACTTGCATACTTAGTACCTTTCCGGATAGGGTAACTTGCATATTTTGCTTCAAAAGCTATGCAAATAGTGAGTAATTTAGTCAAAAATATGTTAAAATTATTTATCTACGCCTAAATTTATGTTAGTCCAATACCCTGTATATTCAGTTAAATGCTGTAAGCGTCTCTGTCTGCCACTAACTAAATTTAATTATGCAGTATTCATCATAATTATGTCATAACTCTGTGGCTTTCTTCACCAACAGGCGATATCCGACGTTCAAAGGAGACACGCATAGATCAAAAGTCACGCCCCGATCAACCGCCAAACTATTCAAAACATTTTGGCGCAACACAGCAACGCAACACTTTCCACAATAATTATGCGAATTCAAATGCCAACGATAATGAATATCAAAATCAGCCAGCACAGGCAAAGAAGATTGAAACGACACCAGCGCGCCGACCCATTGTTAATTATTATACACCAACTTCATCTACAACAACAACAACAACGTCCACAACCACGGAACGCTATTTTGATGAGTCAAAACGTAAGTTGTGCAAAATCTAATTAATAGGCGCTATATCTTTGCGCGCACATATTTTCTTATGGTACCTAAATCTAATTGATACTTCTATTCATTTGCAGAAGAGTACGACGACATCTTCAAAGGTTCCCATAGTTCGCATTTCTTTGCGAATCGCAATGGTGGGCGTGAGGATGATTTCATTGATCATCCAGTGAAGACGAAATTCAACGATTTCATTGACTACAACAAGAAGACCACAGCTGAAATATCCACTACCGGCAAAACACGCGCGCAACCAACACGCCCGAAGCGTATTCAGCAACTTAGCACAACAACTAGCAGCACAACAACATCAACATCTGCCGCCACCAACGCACCCAAAACTACAAAGAAGGTCACACTGCAGACCTATTACAACATCAGTTCCTATGATGTTACGCAACAAAAGCCCAACACCTCTCCATCGCCAGCCGCAGCCGCAGCCGCAATATCTACATCAACAGCGACCTCTACTGTGCGCCCTACTTACAATATCCCCAACCGTTTCAGCTTCAGCTCGATCGACTACCAAACTCAAGAGAAAATTGAGCCTACTACGTACAATCCATCCAGCAGCATTTATCGTATTAAGAGCACGACACCAAAGTACACCGAGCTGAATCGCGATAATGGCGGAAGCGCGAGAGGGCGAAGCCCGAGTCCAAATACATACCTGCCTAATGAGTCGACGAAGAGCCAGAATAAACCCACTGCCACAGCGCGTAAGTCGCAAAAATTGGAACGCACACAACAAAAGTTAGCTGCACGCAACGCCTCTTCCGCCGCCATTGTGAATGAATTCGACGACTTTCCGAAGATAAAACTGCAGCAGCCGCAGCCGTTCCAACCTACTCTAACCCTGCAGCCGTCACAGGCAACACAACCGTCACACCGTCCAACATCAGTTGGTCAGTACCAAGAGCCACAGTTTTACCGCTCACGCGGCTCAACGGCCGAAAAGTCGCTACGACATGGTAATCAAGAGCCAGCGCCTTTTAGCGGCCCCCAAAAACAGCGTGGTACTACTACTAGCCCAACTGCCGCTGTTAGCACGGCGAAGTCTACGACGAATCCTGAGACGCGCCCACGTGGTTTCGCCAGTCGCGGCAGCATCAACTACAAAGCAACGACGCAACGTGAGACAGACTACTATGCGCCAACAACCAGCACCACTAAGAAATTCTCCACGCTTGTGCCGAAATCACAACAGTCAATTACACCGACAACTTTCAAGCCCACCACCTATCAAAAGCCTTTGGACACATACTATTATCAAACACAACAAACTGCGCGGCCGTCCAGCAAGACGACCAAGCAGCCTAGCATCGCAATCAATAATCTGACGCCCACTACCGCCAATCCGTACATCGATCCCGATGAGGATGATGGTCAATACCATCCGGAGTTATATGAGATCGACTTTCCACGTAATCGCTTCAATCTACAACGCTCCTCTACATCAACGTCTACCACAACAAAAACAACACCAACGGCGCGTCCACATAGTCACAATAATGATTTTCAGAATCCACAAAAGCACTTGAAAACTCAACAGCAAACTGCGTTCCGTAAACAACAGGAGCAAGCGGAACCTGTTGACTTGAGCGATGAGGATGAGCTTTTCAAGACTGCACATTCGCTGAATTTCGGTGCTGCCAGCATTAATAAACTGCGCGCAGATATCTTTAAAGCAGAGAAGACTTCGCAACAATACAATTCACAATACAGTCCAAAGGTGGAGGTATCAAGCGGGAGCCCAGCGACATCAACTGCCTACACGACTACCACGCCCAGCACAACCTTCAATTACTATGCCTACTCGTCGACAACTCAGCCGACAACTAAACTCTACTCTTCAAGCAACAGCATCCCATCCACTACGGCTGAACCATCGACCACAGTGACAACAAGACGGCCAACTACATTTGCCACAACGCCCTATACGCTTGTCCACTCGTCCACACCGAAAGTGACCAAGAAGCCGAAGAGCAGCAAGTCTTCGGCAAAGAAGGGAAAGAAAGGTAAAGGCGCCTCAAAACGTCCACCACACGCTGATGAGGATACCAGCTACGATTATGCCTACTATGATACGGACACGTTGAGCGAGTCACCGCAGGAATATCCCGAGTACGAGATTGCTGAGTTCGTAAAAACGCGCAGGAACTGAAAAAGTGTTCAGAGCGTTCAGAGAATTTACACAAACACCAACAAATATACTTCATAGTCGCGCCATTAATTTTCAATACCCCAGTGTCATTAAGCACAAACAGCTAAAGCGTGGAACCGTCACACATCTTTACTGCTGACCTAAATGTAATAAAAATTTCAAAATCCTTGAAAATAGTAAGGCTTGAAGTCGGTGCCAGTGCCAGAGTTTTTAAGTGTCACATAAACTTCATCAACCCACTGTCGTTATACTACTCCCAACTGCTCATTGAACGTTTTTCTTTTGATTGTACCTAATCCAATATTTTGTAATATAATTATTTTATTTTGCGTGTTTCTAGTTATTTTTGAAATAATTTAAAAGAAAAATACGCGATAACTGCCGCAGTTCATAGTCCTTAGACAAATACTCAACATTTTAAGTTAAAAGTTTTTGAGCATTATGAAGGTGAGAATGTTTATTACGGTTTATTTTTGACAAAATATGAAATTTTAATTTCTATCTTTTTAATATTTTTTTGAACTAAATGTATTTTTTATTTATGCATATGAATTTTACGAAATCACAATAATTTTTATACTTTTTTTACTTTTACTTAATTTTTTTTTTACAAAGAAATCACGTTGAGTTAAGTACATAAGTTCGATATGGCAATTTATTGTAATGACAAAGTAAATGTATTTACTTTGTAAGTTTTTGCTGTAAATAAATTTTAATAAATATTTAAAATAAAAAAATGAGTCGTTTACTTTTGGCTGATAAGGTAATTTACTTTATAGAAATAATTTAAAACTCACTTGATAGCAAATCTTCATTTGACATTGGAAATATTGCGCAGTTTTGTGCTACATTATTCGCGACTCGACTATCACACCTGCTCTCAAAGAGCACTCTTCAACAAACCGGCATACGCGAGCAGTGGAACCACAGTTATGGTTTCCTGGTTGGCTTTGCTTATGACTTCTGCTGCTCTACAAACCAGCATTGGATTGGCTTTGAATAATAACTTGAGCCAATTTTACCAGGTCTATGACCTTTAAATGGAGTTACTCTTCCGTTATCTCTGATAATCTTCTGTACATTATTAAGGAGATCCATCTCTCTCTAAAGGAAAACCACATTCGCACATGTGTATTATCATTCAGTAATTTTCTTCTTTTCTTCTGGATACAGATACGATTGAGAGCCACTCGTTTCTCTTCTGTGCCTACTGACGCCAATCGCAAATGCCAAGTGAATACTTTCAAGAGCTGGAGCGTTTCTGTCCATTCGTACGCCACCACCAAACCAGCGCAGCCGCTGGATTTTAGTTCTCTGCTCTATGTCCATAAGCGGACACAAGGGGTGGGTTTTGGGGTTCAAACCCCCCCTAAAGCTAATAACCTCAAATACAAACTGTATCTTAAAGCTAAGAATCCAGCTCTCAAGGAAATTATAAGAAATATTTATTATAATTTCTGTTGCTTGAAAAAGCGCTTTGCTTTTGCTGTAAATTTTCATGAGGAAATAAATATACGAGCATTTTTTTCTTGAGAGCTGCAAACTGATTTATGAAAATTTGGTAGAAGAAAATTTCTTTTCCATTTCTCGTCCGTCGTTTTATATGAATTTTTCGTTTTTCTTGAGGGTTCAGTTAATTTTTTCGGAACTCGAAATATTAAAAAAATTTAGCAATCGTGAAAAATCACCATCTATCGAAAACCAGAAACCAGAAATCGAAAAAACGAACATAAAAGTGCAAAAATTCATGGAATCAATAAATTTATTTTTACTGACTCTTTTTTAAAATTTTTTATTAGGTACTTTTGAAAGTTGAAAGCATCTTGAGTTTATAGAACTTTTTATTAAACAAGTAGTTTTTAAGGAAAGAACACAACCGACTTCAATTCTCATATACAAATTTAGGGGCACCGTTAATTTCTTCATGATCCAATAATCGGATCTCTAAACCAAATTACGGGACGACCCTTGAGGTACCATCTTTCCAATAAAAAAAAGGATTATTGAAATCGGTTCACGTGGTAAAAAAGTTATGTATTCCGACGAATTGATAACCTCCCCTTTTTTGAAGTCGGTTAAAAGTGTTTGAGTTCTGTTAATCTTATGTAAATAAAGTGCAGTTTATGAATTTTAAAACGTTTATTTATTTATTACATACTGCACATAAAACTTGCATAAATGTATTTTAAAGAGCGTATTATCAAGCAAATTTTCAGTATTTTCCGGTGATATATCTTCAGAAGTATAAAATATCGTTCTGAAAACACCAAGTTCTTTAAAAATCGCGGTACTACTAAATGGAGATTTTAGATACTATTTCCCAACGAATAGTAGTATAAAAATTAAGATCGGCAGCACTGAAAATAAGCATGCCGATGTTGTCAAAATTACAACAAACACGTCGCTACTGACAACACCTTGTTATTATTCCACCATGTTGAGTGAGAACTTATGTATGTATTTTTTTGATTTGAATAAAAAACTAAAGAATAAATATCAATAAATTCTTGCCGCTTATGCAAAAGCACACATAGCGTTGTAGTACTGATGTTTTCAGTCCTGAGGGTTGAGGATCTAAGCCGAAATTGGACAGAGGTATGCAACAAAACCAAGGGTTAACACCAGATTTAAAAAAAGCAAACACCAGAATGTAAAGAAAAAATAACAAAATCAAATTTTGCTTTCAAATATGATCGGCATTAGCCAGCAATTCCACGCTCTTGTAAAGTAATGCCCCTAAGCGATTCAGTTCGGCGGCTCTTATTATCTTCTCCAACATCAGAATAAGAAATCACATGAAAGGGAGTCACTTTGTCTGAAACCTCACTCAATCTGCATAAAGCTGCAATGAAACGCTTTGCTTCTCCAGCTGTTTCCTTGTCCTTCCACTCGCTTATTTTTGTCAGAGTTTCTACAATTAGTCCCAATTCCACAGTAAATTGAATTATCGTGTCGTCCCTCATTCAGCCCTATTCTGCATTTCGACTCGAATCGAAATTTTCTCCGTTTGGCACCTTTGGTATTCTGCGTTCCGTTTCCTTTCGATCAATCTTCGAAATTTACGATTATACCTATTCTACATTTCGATCGTAGTTCCGTTTTTCTAAGTTGCAAATTTGTTGACGAAGAACGTTTCAATTGTTATTTTCGTGGGTTTAAATAATAAAATTTTATAAAAAATTTAAGTAAAATATACTATGCATTATTGTAAAAGTCATAAATGAATTTTCTCGATTTCTGTGTTTTCGCGAGCGGTAATACGGGCAATACGAAAAATTTGCTCTAATAATGGCAACCAAAAGGTATATTGCGCGACGTTTTCAAAGTGGAAGTCCAGGCGTTTTTGTTTACATTATCTATAAATAAGACTGTGAAATGCATTGAATACAATTTATTCTTTTTATATAAAATTAATCGATGTATGCACATAGATACATACATACATAAAATGTGAACCCTGCAAACCATTTTTTCAGAGTATTCTGAATCGTAAAGAAATTTTAAAGAATTCGGAAAGGTCCCATCCGATTTTTTGCCGAATTTTCTAAAATGAAATAAATTACGCACACTTCCATTCTTTTACGAAATTTCGGAAGAAAATCGGTAAAGAAATGAAAATAATGCTGCTATGTGAAGAATTTCTTGCAGACTTTTTTCACAATTTTCTTTATTTTTCGTACAGAAATTTCGTTACGAGTTCGTGTCAACCACTTCATATAATTTTCTTTGAAGATTCGGAAAAAAATCGTTACAGAAATCAGATACTCCTAAAGATTTCGTTAAGATTTCGGGAATTTTGGTTTGCAGGGAAGTTACATAAAAAAGATGCTTTTATTATTGCACTCGTTTTTACTAACTTTTTAAAAAGAGGTGCGTATGTTGTCTCGAATTCGATTTGCTATGGAAAGATAAGCTTTGTTCTTCCCCTCCTCCTGACGGCTTTTAAAATGGGATTCGTTTGAGTTCAAATCTTCCACTCTGTAGTAAATGCAAATGTTGTGGACTGCTCTAAACAACGTTTATAATTTCACTGACTTTAAACGATGAGTAATAGAGTACAAGATGAATTCCTTATGACTCTTCACTCATCTAAAAAAGATAAAACATGTCCCTAAATCTCCGCCTTTCAACTTCCGCATCAGCAATCTGGGACTCGTTCTTCTCTTCAAGCAATAACGCCGCGGCTATGGATTTCATTATAATTATGTATCCACTTAAATTTTATTTTTAAATTACAGTGATGCTAGGTATATTTAGTTATTTTAAAATATTTACAAACTTTAACTTCATGTGCTGCTATGGTTTGCTGCTTTGTTTTGTTTCGATTTCACACATTCCTACACTCAGAAAAAAGTCAGCCAAATATATTCCTCTCAACACATGATTGGGTAACTATAAACAAGTAATGTAACTATAACCAAATCATGTGTTGAGAAAAACATATTTAGTTGACGTAACTAAACTCTTTTCTCAGTGTAGGCAAACAGCTAATTTCGAATGATGTTTTCTGTCTTCCTCTTCTTCTTTCGTTTCGATCGTAACGCAGAATACCTAAGTTCGATTCCAGCGGAGCGGAATGCGGGAACGTAATCGAAATGCAGAATAGGGCTGATTAACGCAAAAGGTAAAATAAAGTATTGTTTCTTGAAATATAGGATGTTCAAAAAAAAGTGCAAAATGTTAAGCCCTCACCACTATGGATTTTTTCTTTAAAAAAAAATTTATATTTAGAACTGCCTGAAAGCTCATGAAATTTTCCCTGAGTTTTTTTATGGGGAAAAAAGTTTTCCGTAGAAATGGCTTAAAATTCTTGAAAATCAATATTTTTCCAGCGGACAACTCTGTTTGTCCTCAGGAGCCTTTCAACAATAACACAATTTTTTTTTTAATACTAACGACTTTTTATGGGTCTCCCATTGTATTTTGTGAAGTTTCTGGGGGACCTATACAATATAATCAATATGGAAAAATAGTTAAATAAACAATCAGGAAATTTCATTAGAAGTCTACTAAAGAGAAACACAGTTTTCCGAACGAAAAATATTGATTTCAAGAATTGTATACAATTTCTACGGAAAAGTGTATTTCCAATATAAAATAAATGGTAAACTTCACGAGCTTTGAGGCAGTTCTAAATATCATTTCTTTTTAAAACCAAAAAATATAAGTCTTCTTTTTTTCCATTTAGAAAATTCCTAGGGGGTGAGAGCTTAACATTTTAAACTACTAATTTTGCACCACTCTAAGCTACATACATACATACTTATTGTATACTATTAGCCTACGCTTCAAGACTTGATTGATGGCAAAGTTGGTGCANTTCCATTTAGAAAATTCCTAGGGGGTGAGAGCTTAACATTTTAAACTACTCCCATGTAATTTTGCACCACTCTAAGCTACATACATACATACTTATTGTATACTATTAGCCTACGCTTCAAGACTTGATTGATGGCAAAGTTGGTGCTAGAGCATTTTAAAATGGATAGCAAGATTAGTGGCTGATATCCTCTGATATATCCAGTGGATAATAAGAAACCCATCCCGAGAAGCAGTAGGAAATCCTCATAGGCTTCAAAAGTCACTTATATTATTAAAAAATATCAATACATGTTTGTATATATTTTACGCTTAAAACGTCTTGTACATAAATACAATTGAGTGGAGCTGCGAACNGTCACTTATATTATTAAAAAATATCAATACATGTTTGTATATATTTTACGTATAAAACGTCTAGTCCTTAAATGCAATTGAGTGGAGCTGCGAACGGAGAAATAGTTCCCCGTCTCTACCATTGATTCAGTCTTTAAATTTCTGTCTCACACATCTCGGCATCGGGAACAAATAGAGCAACATATTAAAGGCAGCCAAACCAACGGCAAAAGCACACGAAGCGGCAACATCAATTGTTTCCTGCAAAAGTACATATACATACACAGATTTTTCTTTATTTATTTCGTCAAAAGGAAACTAAAAATGAACTCATCTTACATCGGGATCAGCCATGCCGAGTCGTTCGTGTAGAAAATCCGTAGGCTTGGGGCATATGACGGACGCGGTGGGTATACAATTCATTTTACGCGATTGGAATGCAATGCTGTGCAACAATGAGGACACATAACGTGTATGTGTGCCTTTTGTATTGTCCTGCAACCACGGCTGCAAACCTTTAAACGAGCGCACCGTACCACTGGCTAAGGATATGCTAATCACGAGTATGTAAGTGACTGCTATGGCGGCATTGAAGGGCACCTTAACAAGCAACAAGAATGCGATGCTCAACTGTTCGGCGAGCACAAAGCTGGACCACAAGGCCACCAGCAAATATATGAAAATGGTGCCATTCGGAAATTTGGGATCCAGCAACAAACTAAGTAGATAGAGAAAGATATGTAAATATGTATATGATTGCAAACATAAGTATTAGAACAGCTTACGGATAAATGACACAGCTGGCGAACATTGCAGATATTAAAGAGAATGGAATTGCAATGGAGTTGTAGGCGATGAGCAGCGTGGCGCCTGAGTACAGGCCTTCGGGTGTATCCTGTGAAAATCGTTTGCGCCAGATTGGAACTAAAATAGAGGAGGAGGATTTTTGAATTTAAGATTTTTACGAATTTCGTTTTGCATTATTTATCTAAGTACATAGTGAGATTGTGCTGAGAATGCCACAGCCATATGCCAAGCCAATAATATTGAGAATCATGCCGTTTTTGCTGAAGAAGCCATGCGAATCATCCTAAAACAAAGAAAAAGAATGAAAAAATGTAATATTTAATACTTAGTACCAGGTTGGCTGAGCTTTGCTCGGAGTGAATATACTTTTTAAAGTTTCCCAGGTTTGGGTATTAAATAGTGTTCATTTAAAAAGCTTCAATTTATAAATATTTTTTTTTATTTATGTAATATTTTTAACATTACGATATACATACCTACACATGTTGGTATTTGATAAAAAATATCAGTGTGTTATTAAATATTTTAGCCTAATAAGCACCTCAGTTTTCATTGAACAAATATGAAAATAAAAAACTTGACAAAAGTAAGTTGATAAACAAAAATATTCTCAATGTTTAAGCCTATTCAGTATCTCAGAATTCTACAAAAAGAATAATTTGGAAATAAATTTTAAAGAATTTGACTTTTTAATGGCCGTTTTCTCAAGTGGTTTTTAAAAATTTGTCTAACTTTTAGACATAAATTTTGTTTTTAATTTTGTGTCTGAAAGGCTGATATATTTTAAATCCTACTTGAGAAAGCGCTACTAAAGCTAATAAACCAAATAAAAATCTTACATTACATTCATACAAAAATTATCGTTGAATTAAATACGGTACAAATTCTTATTAGAAACAATCACGCAGCAAACGTCGTCAAAAATATATGTATTCCGATTAAAGTTCTCAAAAACATCTTTCATTTGATAACCATTTCCTAAACAAAAAATATAATAAATCTACCAATGGAAAGTTGGTGACAACCATTTCCAAAAATATTTCTGAATTGGGGATACTTAAAATGTTTCCTTGTTCATTGTTGTTATTGTTGTTTCCGACAGGGTGGGTGTATGTCGTATCTTGGAACGAATTTCCGTTATCCCTTCGTTCTAGTTCATTATTGTTGATTGCTCGTATTTATACCCCTTATTAACTACTTTCTTTTCTGTGGCAGATACGTCTTCTTAGTTTTGCGGTGCTCAATAGGTAAATGAATTGTTGTGTCTTCATTTTGACGGCAGTCCATGATTTTTTCCTTTGGTTTTTAGCGAGTTTATTTTCTTCTCCTCTCGTATTTAATCTTTGTCCTTTATGTTGTTGTCGTACGTGGAGAAGTTCTGCTGTTTTTTCAATCTTCATTGGGTGCGCATATACATATTTTTAATCATGTGATTCGCGACCGAGCAAACAAGTTTCTAACGTTTTGATTTTACAATAGAATTGTAATGTATTTAGTTCTTGAACCAAAAATCAGGTTAGCGAACTATGTTAGAATTTCATTGGGGAATGATTAGAAAAACACTAGAAATTTTAAACCAATTATAATTCAAGGTTAGAATCCGATAAGATATCTAAACTAAGTCTATAATTCTCGAAAGTTTCTTTAAACGTCTTCTTATCTTCTACCTTTTAGAAACATATTAGTCCGTTATGTGCTCGTCCTTAAATTTCATATTGTTTGTAATTTGTAACTAATTTCAAATAAGTGGAAACCTTGTTTGAAAATTCTCTGACATAACACCTATATAAATAACCTTAGATGGCAAAAAATAATCTGAAATAAAATTTCGTCATGATCGTTAGAACCGTTCTCGAGAAACCTATGGTATATGTATATCGTTACCTTAATATATAGCACTTTCACTTTAAATTAAACCATTTTCAAATTAAGTGAAACCTTTTTCAAATTAAATGAAATCCGTTGCAGGTTAAGCGAAACCATTCTCAAATTAAATAAAACATTCTTAAAATGAATTACACCCAGAAATTTTAAACTGTTTTTATTAAAATTTTTTAGAAAAATTTAAGGTATGCAGTTTTATAGCCTATTAAATTTTGGTGGGCTAAATTGCAAAGTTTAAAACGCCAGAAAATCGCGTGGATATCACTTTTAAAAGTTATTGTGGAGCTATCAATCAATCAACGCGATTTTCTAGTGTCTCAAAATTTACACTTAAACTACTAAATTTAATGGGCTATAAACTGCATACCTGAAATGTTGAATAAAAAGTTTAAAATTTTCGTGTGTAATTGTTAAAGTTTGTGGAATTTTTCATGTACTGCAGGCCATGTAATGTGCTAAACTTTTACAAAAATAAAGTTAAAAACATTAAATAGACAAATGAAAAATAGCCAAAATTGGTCAACATATAGAATTGCTCGTTTTAAGTAACAAGATAAACACATTTTGGTAACAACTTACGCCAACATTTGTGTAGAAGAGCCACATAAGCGCCATCGCCAACGGTAGTAACAGTAGACGCAAAAAGAGTGCCTTCATGCCAGCCATGCCACAGGAGAACGTAGAAGCAAGCAATTTTCTAATTGGAACGGAATGAGAGTATACTATTTAAAGTTATAAAAACTTTAGTGGGGAGATTCTGCAACCAGTTAGCGAAAATTTTCGGGTCGCAATCGCATGATATTAATATTGTTGCGATAGCGATCCGAAAATTGTTACAGCATCTCCCCCTCAGAACGCATTACTTACAAATACAACATAATCCAAACTTTTAGTTCGCCAGGTTTTCCATAGGCCAGCGGTACTTTACCATTGCCCATTGTGTTCAGTGGCGCATCAGATAGGGGAGTTTCGCGTGAAAAACGCTCCACTAAGGCTTCAATCTGTTGGCTGGACTCCAAAAAGCGATCGCGGCTTCTGTAGAATAAAAAAATTTGTTTGCAATTTTTTATAATTCTCAGCACATATGTATGTATGTATGTATGTACCTGCGATCCACGGTTGACAAGCAGAGATAATACATCAGGGGGTTCTCGAGTTGCGGACATGGAAATCCAATACTATGAAAATATTCCAGCATTGCACGCGTACCGCCTGAGTAAACTACACCACCCAGGCAAAGGAAAAGCGCGCGATCGAGGAAGGGAAATACATCGGAGCGTGGCTTTTCCAAGGATAGCAAAATGCCACAACCAGTTTTCTTGGCGCTGTTCGAAAGTATTGATATGAGCAAATAAGCGCTGAGTGGATCTAAATCCTGGGTGGGTTCGTCGAGAAGGAGCATTACTAAAAAAAATTGGAAGAGAAAAATGTGAATTGAGAATTTTGAAAATAAATACATATTTGATTGGTGATTATTTATACACAAAAAAATCCACCACCTGGATTCAAAATTGATTGAAAATTGCGGCCAAAATCATCGTTTAAAAATTTCCGTATTTATTCCATTTGAGTTGTTTTCGAATTTTTTTACTGCTTATTTGAAATGACTCTTTGTAATAAAGATAAATGTGATGATGAAGAAAGAAATGATGAGGGAAAAATTAAAGATAAAGCCGAAAATGAAAACAATGAGAATACCTAATATGTATACATAAAAATTGGGAAATATATCCAGTCATCAGAAATTTAGTTTTCGAATGTTATTAAATTTCTTATCTCCGAAGTTTTGGGTTATCGAAATATATGGGATCAGCCATGTTTAAATATTATCGGAATGTATCGAGTTATTCAATTTGTTATCGAGACGCAGAATCTTAATTGTAGAATTTTTATTTTATACTAGTGAACCCGCATAGCGTTGAAACGCCCAAAATTTTATTTCGAAAATTAAAAATATATTCAAAATTTTAGTCAGAGTTATAAGCGATCCGAGTGCTATATTTCTTCTAAATCTGTGCAGCCGTTTCTGGCTGAAGAGATGTTTTGCACAGTGCAGGTTTTTAATTTCATAAAATTTCAAGCTCTTAGTTAAAAAATAAAACTTTATCGCACCTCTACAGGTTAAGGTCTTTTATTTATGGCAATTCGAATAACGGTGGAAATGAAATGACTATCAAAAAATTCCTTTTCGTATAATATACGTATATACTTAGTTAGTATCAAAGATATTTTAAACTAAAGCTTTCATAGATCTCTTTTGGTTGACACCCATATCTTAATATTTTATAAAACTTGTGTATAATTTTCGTAACTAAATTCGACTTTTAAAACAGGTGGAAATTCCTTTCAAAAGTAGTTTCAAACTAAATCTTCTTTTTAAAACTGATGAACTAAATTGAATTTGATATTTTAAACATGTGGCAACCCCGCTAAATATAGTTCAGGAGTAAAGATTTTTCAAACCCCGTTCGATTGAACCCCATACTTGAATCATTTATTGAACTTATTAAATAATTTGAATTTAACTTTTAAACAGGTGGCAACCTTCTCCCAAACCCTAAGAAATGTTATTAGTGTTAGAACTGAAGCTTTCTTAGTACTCTTTCGTTTGCCATCTATATTTTGACACCTGTGAATAATTTAAATAAATTGAACTCTTCAAGCAGGTGGCAACCCTCTGCAAAATATATTCCAGCTACTACCTTCTGAAACCCTTTTCGTTTTGCACCCACATGGTGCTACATATTTTTCTTGCCTAATTCCCTTAATTTAAATTGAATTTGATTTTCTTAATAGGTGGCAACCCTCATACGTTTGGTTTAAAAATAAAGTCCTTTCAAAACCATTTAGATTGATACTCATATAGGAATAGTTGATTTATTATTTTAAATAATTTGAATTAATTTTTTTAATAGACGGCAACCTTTTTCGAAAGAGTAAAACTTTGTTGCACATCTAAAGGCCAAGCCCTTTAATTTGACATCTCATTTTTGAAAATTGTACGAACGGTGCAGATCTGATGGCCGGGACAAAAAATCCCTTCGCGTATTATATATATAGATGATATTTATTGAATAATCAGTATTTATCGGGTGATCAAAATTTATAGTTATCGTAGTTAATCGAGTTACGGAAATGTATGCAGTTGTCTTGCTGTATCGATATGTTTCAAATTATCGAGCTATCGGTATTTTTGGATTAATCAAAATTTGTTGGCAGTTATCGAAATTGGTTGGTTTATGAAATCAAAGTTTTTGGAATTTTCAAAGTATGGGTGCATTCCAAAACGTCAAAATACAAAGCATCAGGCTGCTCTATTTCAAAACCGCACTAGAAGAAAAATTCTAACTTGGGCAACCTAGTTGAAAACTAGCATCTTACTGAGGTTTAGAAATAAAAGAGACTGAGAGGCATTTCAACGAATCACTTCCAATGAACTCGATTCCAATGAACTCTAAGAAACTATAAAAACGGTCGAATTTCGACAGTCGCTCGCACTCTACTAAGTAATAATTGTACAAATAAAAAAAAAGGAACAGTCCAGCGCCTTCGTCTTGGTCTGCAGGCTGTATCGGAGATACAGCCGCTATATTTAAACGTAGAATACGTGGTATGGTTAAGAGCATATCCAAGTCAAAAACGAAATCACACACTAAAAAAAAAAAATTTAAAATCGATTTTTTTAAAATCGATAAAAAAATCGAGAATATCGATAACAAAATCAGTAACAATATCGATAAAAATTTCGATAACAAAATTGATAAAAATATCGATAACAAAACCGATAAAACTATCGGTGACAAAATCGATAAAAAAATCGACAACTAAACCTAAAAAATATCGATAACAAAATCGATATAAAATATCGATAAACCAATCGATAAAAATATCAATAAAAAAATCTATGAAAATATCGATAACAAACTCGATAAATAATCGATAACAAAATCGATAACAAAACCGATAAAAAAATCGATAAAAATATCGATATCAAAAGCGATAATAATATCGATAAAAATATCGATAACAAAACCCATAAAA
>NW_016161009.1:0-179 GCF_001687245.7 Rhagoletis zephyria
TTCTACAATTAAAATTGCAGTATAAGTTAAGTGAGTTATATCAACTTTTCTTTTGGGATTTAAGGTATCCTAGTGGTGTAGTGAAAAGTGAAAAAAACAGTTGTTAACAAAATGACTGAACAAATCGCAGCAACAGTACAAATGGCTGTAGAAACGGCATGCACGGCCGTAATGAGTAG
>NW_016161009.1:408-2026 GCF_001687245.7 Rhagoletis zephyria
AAGTCCCCCAAAATCGTTGCCTACCAACCTATTGAGGTGAATAACCCAGACGCAGTGTGTCCAATATCATTGGACATTATCAAATCGCTGCCTGAATTTTCTGGTGAACAGGCTAAATATGTTTCATGGCGTCAAGCCGCTCACACGGCAATAAGCTTATTTAGGCGATACGAAGGGACTGAACGCCATTTTCAGGCGATAGCTATCATGCGGAATAAAATAGTAGGGTCAGCGAATTTGGTGCTTGCATCATTTAATACAGTATTAAACTTTGATGCAATTATTGCACGTCTAGACCATACCTACGCTGACAAAAGACCANCTACAAAAGACCACTGCATATATTAGAAAACCAAATGAGTCTTTTGCGGCAGGGGCGCAAGACTATTTCTGAGTTTTATGATGAACTGGAAAAGAGTCTGACGCTGATAATAAGCAAAGTCACCATGGAGTTTTCGGGAAATGACCCGCTAGTAAACGCCTTAGCCGAAAAATACCGCAAGGATGCATTGCGCGTATTTATTTCTGGTTTAAGAAAACCGTGGTGTGATATTCTGTTTTCGGTAGGTTGCGAGGACTTGCCTTCAGCTTTAGCTAAGGCACAGGAGTTGGAGGCGAATCAGAAAAGGTATGAATTCGCTAGAGTTTTTGATGCAGAACAGGAAATAGCTAGTACGGTTCAAGTGCGCACAAATCCGCAATATCGAAAAGATATGCGTGAAAAGTATGTTCCAAATAGTGGTGAACATAACAAACCAACTCCTATGGACATAGATTCAACTTCTTCTAAATACCGCTTCAATTCTGCACCACAAACACAGGTCCCGTCCAACAGGACACAATTAGCGAAGTCTCCTAGTTACACAACAAAGAGGCAGCGGGAATCAGACAGGCAGTCACCCGCAAAAGTACAACGCATAAATGTGGTGCAGCAACAACACGAAGATCCATCCGACAATCCTGAATATGCTGATGAGATTAATTTTTTAGGGTAAATTCGGCATTGCCATATGTCAGGAAGAAACTAAACAACGGTGAAACGTTAAATATACTTCTTGATACTGGCACTGCAAAAAATTACATAAAAAAACGTTCCGACTTAAAAAATATCAAAAAAACAGATAACGCGTTCTTAGCTAGAACTGTAAATGGATTTAACAAAATCACAGAAAAATGTAATATACAATTATTTGGTAAGATTTCTGATTTTTTCATACTCCCAGCATTAAAAACTTTTGATGCTATTATAGGGTATGACTTTCTCACGCAAATAGAATCAACTATCGATACAAGACAGTCTCTTCTAATATTTAAAGAAGGTACTGAACCGATAGAACTTTATGAATGTGAANTTGAGGATATGATTAGAGAAGTAATGCAAGTATTTGCACAGCCCGATCAGAAACTTACCTTTAACACAAACATTAAAGCTACTATACGGACTCTTGATAAAGGGCCGGTATACTCAAAGCCACAGCCATATAATATGGCCGTTGTACCATTTGTCAATGAAGAAATTAAAAAATTATTGAGAGACGGTATAATTCAGCCGTCGCGATCTCCCTATAATGCTCCAGTATTGGTGGTTTCAAAGAAGAGTGAAAAGAAGGATGAGGCT
>NW_016161009.1:5339-39782 GCF_001687245.7 Rhagoletis zephyria
AAAAATTAAATCAATCGAACTGCTTGGTCCTGAAATATAAGCATTTAAAGAGAGGTTCGCTACGTTACAAAAAATGGAAGTTGATTTTTTCAATCCAATTCAGGGTCAATTTATTAGAAATCTATGATTTATTATGTTTCAACCACATGCGCCAAATTCGAACCAAATCGGACCATAAATACGGTTTTTCGAAATATCTCGACCTTGGCACCACCTAGGAAGACCATTTTATGCAAACATTATTCTACTTACATAGCCAGTATATATTTTAAAAAGCAGACAAATCGGCCCGTAAATACGTTAGATATAAAACTTTTATTTTTTTTTTGTCGTGGTGGACCTTCCGCTGGAAACACCCATATGCAATAACCTCTTAGCAGAAAATTATAATTAGAGAAATTTTTGGAAAATGGGCGCGGCACCGCCCATGACGGCGTTCTGGAAGGTATGATTTCTCCGATAACCAAAATTTTTGAAAGTGTAGTTGGAAAGACGCAAATATCTTGAAATGAAATGGACCAATTAGTCCAATATTTTGGTGGATGAAAGTCAAAATATGTAGTTATCGATTGGCATCTACAAATTTTGTCCAAGCAAAATTTTATTTTTTTGCTCTTGGTTGACACTTTCCAGGAAACACCCATATATATAAGCCGTGGCGTGGTTTGCTGTAGCTGTACTCTAGCTTGCCGTTATGTGTAAATTGTTGCGTGGTTCTCGATGTACAAATTGTTGTTTTCTATTTTTAATTTTCCGTTGTAATGTTTTACTTATGTATGCGATGGCGTTGGTTGTCGTTAATGATGCGTATCATGAGCCAACTAACAAGACTTGCGTTCCCCAACTTTGCTGGGTTAAAACCTGTAAAACTGTCAAAAGGCAAAAGAAGCCAGAGAACCGAGTACGGAAACGCTTTCTGGCAAATTCCTGTAAATTCTTGCAACCTCTTGCGAGTTAGGGAACGCAACTATTATCACACAATCGGAAAAGAATGAAAAAAGTAAATTTCTGAGCGTTTTTGACATCTGCCTAAGAATGAAAACAAACAAAGAAAACGAAAAGGCGCGGGGATTGAGTGCCATTCATAATGTAATAAACAAAGTGAAATCAATATCACTGTGACACAAATGGTAGGGGTCAGTGATCGGGGAAGGGTTCAAACTACCGGGGAAAGTTATATCGATAAAAAAGAAGTTATACGTGTACCGGCGTTTCGCTGGGTCACGTCTAGGAATCGAGATATATATATAACTATCATATAGGGGAAATTGTCACCTTTCGTGGTCTTTTTTTGACATAACTCGAGAACCACTAGTCCGATTTTGCTCAAACAAATTTAAAAAAATTAAAAATTACAATTCCTTTAATCTGTTCATATAACGTTTTTCTATATAATCAACAGTTTTAAAAAAATTTAATATTTTAGGAAAATTTTCCACATATTACCAAAATGTTGATTTATGAACTTTATGACGATTAGGAATGAATTTTATTTATTTTTGAGCAAATCGACAGGTTTGATTATGTGAAAACAGGTGAACCCTATCAGTATTGATTCCTAGACGTGACCCAGCGAAACGCCGGGACACGTATAACTTGTTTTTAACCGATATAACATTTCCCGTTGGTTTCATCCCATCCCGATTTTGACTGTCGCATAGTGTATGTGACGTACGCTTATTTGAAAATTTAAATGTAAACAATTCGTATATTTGTTTACTGTTCACGCGAACACCGCGGCAACACGTTCACCGTTAACTTCTTGCGATCAGGGATTGACAACTTTCGGAATTTGAAGCAGTTCCAAAGCGAATGAGAGGAGTTCTTACACATCGAACATTTGTGCATTATTCGCTGCTCTGTCACGTGAGATTGTATTTGTGACATTGCTCTGTTTTGAAAGCTTTGAGAGTGAGGGGGTTTAAAAGGTGGTTTGTTATGCGAAAAAGGGGGCTTTGGGGAGCTATTGGGCTGACCAGGAAGTCTCGTCTTCGGCAGGCGCCATTGATCAACTCTTTCGGCTACTTCATAACGAGTAGTGAGGAACTGGTCCATTTGGGACCAGTTGGGAAGGTCTTTCCTAGAGCTGAGGGATTGTTCCCACAGGGATACTGTAGTTTCGGGAAGCTTAGAGGTTACTATATAGATGAGGATGGGGTCCCAATTTTCGGTTGAGACTTGCTGAGTTGCGAGAATTTGAAGGCAGTTGTTTACTGAAGACTGCAGCCTTTGTATGTCTTCGCTGCTTTCGGTGGGAATGGGTTTGAGGTTCATTAAGATTCGTATTTGGTTGTCTACCAGAATACGCTTATTCTCATATCGAGACCGAAGTGCTTCCCATGCGAGATTAAAGCTTTCATCACAGAGAGAGAATTGCTTTACTATTTGATTGGCTTTACCTTGAGTTTTGTACCTGAGATGGTGCAACTTTTGGCCTTGGGTGAGTTCAGGGTGATTTATATATACCGCTGTGAACATATCCCGGAAAGATGGCCATTGTTCATAACTTCCGTAAAATACTTCGGTGTCACAAGGAGGGACGGTTAAGCCGAGGCTAGACTGGCGTTTGGGTTGTGAAGTAGAGGGAGTAGGCATGGGATTGCTCACTTGCTTATGAAGATGGAGCTGGTCAGCGATTTGAGCTTTAGTGTCTTCATATTGATCGAGACAAGACCGATATTTGCGAAAAGCACTTGCTTTGAAATCCTCGGGAAGGTCTTGCTCGTCTGCCTCTACAACTACATCGTAAGAGTTTTGAACTCGATTCCAAAAATTGTCTAAACTCATATCTTTTATTTTCAGGCTTGATTCTGAGTTATTTTCGAGAGGTAGAGATTTGAATCTTGAACAGTAATCGACTAAATTATCAGTCTCTGCAATAAACTTAATGGAAGCTACCTGTTTCTGCTTTTTCGCATTTTTTCGGGTCGAGCGTTGAGTCTCTGTTGAGACGGTTTTCTCATCATCACTCATTGTGGGAATTTGGCCGAGAAAATTTATAATTTAGCCTGAAAGGACTAGGGTTGAGAGACTGAGAGAAAGAGATGCCTGAGTTAGATTTAAATTTATTATAATTTAAATTTAATTTATTTTATTTTTTCTAAGTAACTGCAATTCCTCTTACAGGAATGCCAGAGAATTTAATGCAATTCCTTTTTAAGGGAATGCCAGAGAATTTAATGCAATTCCTTTTTAAAGGAATGCCAGAGAAGTAAATATACAGTGGTATAATATGAGTGAATAAATAATTAAATGTGTCAGTTTTGCGATTATGTCAGTGCTCGGTCGCAAATTAGAGAATAATAGAGATTTAATTTATTGACTAATTTATTTATTTACCCGTTTTTGAGAATATAGTTATTTCGAGAAACTTGCTCAACGAATGAAAGAGTACGAGAAAATTTTAGTTTATGTAAATGCAAGTTTTTCTTTTGTTTTTCACGCGACTGTAACCACAATTTTATGTAAATATAAGAGGACCACACAGTAGAAGAACGAGAATGCGCTTTAATTACTTTTGGTGAAATGCAAATTTAATTCACGGGACTGTAACAATGGTATTTGTATATAAGCGCCGTCCGCTTTTATTTATTAACTTTATCGCACTGCAAACCGACCACTGTATCGCACTTTTTATATGTAGATATGTATGGGATTGTGTGTATATAAGTATGCCTATGTGTTTATATATGTATGTTTATATGTCGCTTTGTAATATTGTCTCACTTGTGCACCTTTGTTGTCGTGAAATCGCAACTTTTATTTTAAACAAGGGAAACACTGCTGAGAAAATGTTTAGAATTTATGTATTATTACGAGCAAACGTTGTGGGGAATTTAAGTTTGTATACATAAATATCAATGAGAAATTATATTTGATTTGGTAAAAGCGAATGTGGGAGGAGAGGGAATAGAAAATTTCCTATGCACTTGTAAGTAGATATGTATATATATGTGTGGACTGTATGTATGAAAACGCTTGAGCGGGAAAATATGTACAAATAGGCGGGAAGAGAAATCAGTACATATGTACATGCATATATGTATGTATTTTCGATATACGGGATATTGGCTTTCGGTACTTATTTACTCGAAAACTTGGAAATATACATATATATGCACGAAGTTCTAAAAAATTCTTTAACGGACTGAGGATGCCGTTTTTTTTGGAAAAAGGCGCANGTTAACTTCTTCGGATCATCCAATTACATTTTTTTCTTTATATAAGCGCGGCAATTTGTTTGCAATGAATTTTGTGTTTTTCCATTGAACTTTTATCTTAAGCATTGAATTTGTAGCCCTCTTTCGGCTTTGGTTTGGAACCGAATTCTGAGATAGGGCGTTATGCAAACAAATACTGTGATAGGGTGTCTTACAATATTTTCAATATTTTTTTCAGAATTTATGCACTAGAAATTTCCTGATTTTCTCGATTTTAGCAAATAAATTAGTCATTAAACCGTATTTTTTTTTTGTGAATAACTATTTACTGATATTTTAACATATAAATAGTATTGACGAAGGTACAGAAGCCGCACTTGGCAGTGCAGCTACTTTGTCCCGGGAACAATATGCCAGTACGCAGAATGACCCCATCTCAAAAGATTTCACCATATATCGTCGTTTAAAGTACAAAACCGCGTATCACGATAATGCAAAACCTCGTATGTAAGGTCACCAAGATTTTACAGGAGAGAGTAAAAATATATGCTACTCTTGATCAGCGGTATTGAAACTATGCTGTTATTTTGCAGTACATGGTCTAATATCGATATATTGGTATGACTAGATAAAGCTTTATGCCTGGAGCTTCCTATGAACAAATCTAATTTTTGGCACAAATGTCAGTTACGCGGTTTTGCAAAACGACGATAGGCGGTTTTGCACTTTAAACGACGATATGTATATATATACACATTAAGATTAAGGATTCTTTCTCAAATTAATTACTGCAAATCAGGACCATCTATTGTTACTAAATTGGCGAAAGTATAAATTTTATGCGATACTTCACATCTGTTTGGCGCATTGCGGTTGTAGTTATTGGACGTTATTTTCACGATATGTCTTTGCACTAGAGGTTTACGCCGACAGGCTCTGCGGCGGCGGCGTGGTCAACTTCAAAAAGAGTCGGCGGCGGCGACGCCGGTGCGTCCGGAAACGCCGGCGCTACTGCGCATAAGGTATATTTAAAAGAGCCATGAGGCTACTAATCTTATCATGTCATCTCGTCAGCGTTAGNTCTTTGCACTAGAGGTTTACGCCGACAGGCTCTGCGGCGGCGGCGTGGTCAACTTCAAAAAGAGTCGGCGGCGGCGACGCCGGTGCGTCCGGAAACGCCGGCGCTACTGCGCATAAGGTATATTTAAAAGAGCCATGAGGCTACTAATCTTATCATGTCATCTCGTCAGCGTTAGGCATTCGCCATGCCAATTAAGATTATAATTCTATGGAATTCATTCGTTGAATTAGTTTTAAATTTAAATTACGTTACTCCCTACTTGAATTAAAATGTGGAGTGTCTGGCGCTGATGGATGGCGAACAGAAGAAGGTCTGAGTTATATACATACATACACACATGGCTCTCTATGTTCTCTTCAGATCCGTATGTTCTATTTAAATTTAAAGAAATAAAAAAAATTAAAAAGTTAAGTTATTGGGGTAATTTATGTCGCTATCAATAATTTTTTGCAATAATCTTATCAACTGTTCTGTTAAATTACGGAGTTCTTAAGATTTTTTGCGGATTACATATTGAAAACAAGGTTGATCTACTTTTTTCTAAAAGTTTAACCCATCAACTCGAACCAGAACGGGCCTCTTTGACCCACTGTTTAAAAAATATATTATAGATGGTTAAAATTTCCACTAAAATATTAAGCCCCAAATTTTTCTAAGGAGAACCGAATGTAATGAAAAAGAATACTAACTATTACCAAAAAGGGGGAACTTTAAACCAGTGTAGAAAATATTGCGATGTGAGGGAGCAAAACCTTCCTGGGGTTTAACCACCACTAAGGAATGCTAATTTTCACACAGCCACCTAGTACTTGTACACGTATGTGGGACCCCAGAATAAAATAACTTACGAATGTAAAAATTAGCAAAAAAAAAGTGTTTGCTTTTTAATGAAAGGCTGTTTAAAATATTAAAAAAAATACACAGGAAAATCAACTTGTCTTTGTTTTATCTCCAATAATTGAGGGGATATTCGCCTTAAAGTTTTTGATGTGTTATAACCTGTTGTTGTAGTATGTGTATAAAAAAGTAGTATTGTTGTAGTATTGAAAAGAATTTTCTACCGCAGAAAAAAAATAGTTAGATGACCAGTATTCGACCCTAATTTAACTGTAATAACCGTTACCTATGTTTTTTCTGAGTTATGTTCTTTTTGGAAAAATAAAGGAGATCATATTATTTTCCAGTGGCCCAAATGATGCAATAACAACTCCTTTAAAAATGTAATCTTCATTTCGTAAAATTGTGTTTTCTAGTAGTATTTAGTTCCTTCAGACGATGTGATTCAATGTACATACATCATGAAAATTTTGTACAAAATTCCTTAGGCGCCGAACGCCGCCGCCGTCGTCGCCGCGCCGATATTTTCGTAATTCGGCGGCGGCGCGTGAGGAACGTCAAAAAACGGCGGCGGCGGCGGCGTGGAATTTTGTACAAAATTTTCATGATGTATGCACATTGAATCACATCGTCTGAAGGAACTAAATACTACTAGAAAACACAATTTTACGAAATGAAGATTACATTTTTGCACTAATGCATTTGAGAACATACCCACACTCTCATCTGATGAAATAGCAGGTAACATCTTTGATGGTACTGCATCTGGATCGAGGCGTCTTCTCTTGGCATTAATACTTGCATAAATGATATCATTCGATTTTAAGTGCAGAGTGCAAACTTTCGATGATCCAGTTAGTTTAACACCACACGCATTCATCCAATCCCTTCCTTGCGTAACATCTGTTGGCACACGAAACATACCTACCTCACTGTTGTGGGTGCTTCTGCATAAACCGGATACCACATACCATTTTAAACGAATTTTTTTCTTTTTGTTCTTGAATTTCTAAAACAATTATTTTTTGATTTGCAATCAAAATGTTTTTATTTTGAAATTAATTTATAACGTTGCTAGTTTCAAATGGGTTAACGCAATGACAAAACCCTTGTTATATAAGCGTATAAAAAATAAATATGTCATATATTGATTTCACTTTGCTTAAAGCATAGTTCACTCAAAATCGGTACTCATGAAATGGGTTATATCTTTTTAATAGGTTTTCAGGAAATAATATTTAATATGTTGAAATAAAGCGAAAACATTCCGTTATAGATACTTGTTAGCGAAAGCTTCATATTTTGCTTGGATAAATAAATAATAGACAATTTCTTTAATAATGATAAAAATTTTCTGAACACCCGTTCTAGAGACTTGTGTAGTCAACTTGCTCTACTAAACTATCTTTAGTTTATGTTTTTGCACAGCTCGCACATCTCTACTAATTTTGTTTTAAATAAATACCACGTATTTTTCGATCTGACGTAAATAGGTCATATTCGTAAATTGCTGACTCCCAGAACTTTATTCACATCATTGTCTTCAAACCTATTTAAAGTTACCTGTGAATAATAAGTTTTCATAAAAACCAACCAACACTTTACAAAAGGTCCAAAGTAAATGATACAGTGGAATAACACTTTGTGCAAGCGCTCCTTCCAGCATATTTCTGGGGTCATATGACCCATTGTGAAGTCTGATCGAGTTTTAATGAGACTGCCTCGATTCTCTTGTCATTTCATAGCCCTTTGACAACTGTGTCAACTTTTATAGATTTAGTTGTAAGAGGATATCACCCTGTTTCTTTTTAGCTTAAAACTTTTAACGTGGGAGTTGACCGAAGGCCAGTTTTAAACATGTTTTATTAGTCATTATTATAAAATACCACATTTGGTGTGAACATTGGGGTAAAGTAAACGGGTGCGGTTTTTGCTATAAAATGTATTTAATCTAACAGAATTTTATATATTATAACTCGATAAGGTTTAAGTCTTGCCATAGCTTGCATTCGCTGAACTGTGGATAATCGTTTTCCAATTCTCTCGCGCGATCTTCTTCTGATAAGCCGTTTTTTTCCTAATTGAGGTAAAGAGCCTTATCCTTAAGCTGGTGCGAAATGATGTTTTTTAATGATTAGCTTAGCCCGTTAGTTTAAGCAGAAGGAATCTATTCATTGATTTTTGGAGGATAGTTATAAGTTTTTGGTATATTTAATTTTAATTTGATCTTTGATCTCGAAAATATCCGATTTTCGATGAATTTGTTCAACATTATTTTTTTGAGCAGCAACTTCGAACGCGAATAGAACTGTCAAATAAAAAGCCAGTACTGTGAACTTGAAACCTCATAACGGTATATCTATTGTCTAATGATCTGCATTGCAACTTTTTAATACATTTCAACAATTGCTGTACAGAAACTGCTGGAACGCGTACCGATTTTCAGTGAACGATGCTTTATTACACTATGGTGCGATTAAATTGGTATTTGTTATAAAATATACAAACTGAAAAGCAAAAAAAGTTCATAAAATATGGTTTTCATGATTGAGAGTGTTTTACAATCGCATATTATCGGCACGGGTCGATTTTTCAATGCAAACGTTCTGGCCACAAATGTGCACCTACAAAGCACTTCATTTTACATCATAAATTTTTAATAAATCAAATTTAAAATGAAAATCGCTCATAAAACACATCAAATTGCTAAAAAAAGGCCACCTCGAAGCGATAGAAGACGATGTAAACAAGAGGGAAAAACATCAAAAACGCTACGAAAACTGTTTTCTGAAATTTTATTACAAATACAACGATGGCGGATTGCGTGATCTGTAGTCGTTGGTTCATGGATGCGTATGTATATATTTGTACAGTTGGTGATGGCTTTTAGGTCGGTGTTATGCAGACATTTTGTTAGGCAAACTGCGTGCAATTGTTGTTGCAGCAAACTCGGAGAGAGCGAGTTTGGCGACTCTCACAGCAAACTAATTTTGTTTGGTCAAACTGCAGCAAATTCGGCGTTGTCATATACAAAAATTTTTGACAATTGTTGCTGTACAAAAATTCTCATTTCGTGTTGGCAATAGCCATGAAAACCATAATGAACGTGCAACCCTGTGCCAAACTCGACATAACCACCTCCGAGCAAACTAAGCAGCCGTTTAATTTGGCAAACAAAAATTTGTCTGCGTAACGCGACATAACGCAGCGCAACGCAACACAACGTGGCGCAACACAACGCGACGCAACGCAACGCAATGCAACGTAACGCGACGCAATGCAGCGCCACGCAACACAACACAACGCAACGCGACGCAACGCAACGCCACGTAACGCAACGCAACGCCACCGACCACCGACCTTACATGTATTTACGTACCGTTACATATTATATGTAAATTAGGGTGACCGCAAAAAATCGATGTCGGTATTTTATTCGTCTGGACCCCACCAAACGATTCCCCTTTCCAGATATTGAGATAGTCGAAATTTGAGCTCGATTAAACGACGTTAACCCGCTCGTTGCTCTAATTTGAAAAATTCCAAATTTTTGGTCAAAAAGCATGACATGTGGAGCCATAACTCCAGAACGGTAATTAATAAAAAACACGCCTAATATCTCAAAAGAAAGCTAATGTTGTTCTTCAAAATTTATATTCTAAATATACATAATTGTTGCTATTTTAAGTCAAACCGAGTTACAACAGCCTTTAGCCTCAAAAACGTGACCTGGTACCACTAGGAGCATACTTCGTATATTTTGTTATTAAGTGATAAATTTTGCTTTTTGGTATATTTTTGAGTTTAAAGTAGAAATATAATAAAAAAAAACAATACTGATAAGTCTAATGACACTTTTTATTTTAAAATACAAAAATCAGGTATATAATACCTACAAAACTTTCTTTCATATAATTATATTGTTGTTGTGAATTGATTCTGTTTATCCATAATTACAATTGTGTTTGAATGTGCACATTTATTTTGCTCTGTTTGTCATTTCTGCAATTTCATCCTTGTCACAGCTGTTTTCTTTGTCTTGTCAAAAATGCCGATGAACCGAAGTCGATTTATTTAAATTCTTTAGACAGTACAGAAATCGGGAAGGATCCGTCGGTGCTTTTTGAAAAAAAATGTTTAAGTCTTTCACATGCCTCGACAACCCTCCAAACTCCGAGGAAAGTCGAGGAAATAAGCATAAGCGTGTTATTAGTCCACCCAAAAAGATAGTCACTGAATCTACACAGAAAAATCCTCCATCTCAGCCCTTAGATCTAATCAATCTTTCTTCTCCATGCCATCAGGCATTGGAGCCTCCGCTATCTAAAGCCATATCCACTAGGTCTGCGTCTGAAAATAAAAACGACAATTAAACTGTTACGATCGACATCTAAAGTTGCCCTATCTAACATTGATCCTCCGAATAACTCGGAATCCCATATATGTATCTGAAGTCACTACCAAAAAGTTGGTCGACGTCCAATAATACGAATTATATAATGTCAGCCCTATTCGTAAAATCGAAAAATTCGTATAATCGCAACGAATATTTTGCAATAAAAAAGTAACTAAATTTATGTAAAAATTCAAATTATTTTTTATTTTCTTAAAATAACAAAATCAAAACATAAACTTGTACATATTTTTCCATTCGTACATATATCAAAAGGTTAAAATAAATGTTTGTACTAAATTACCGGAGAACATCAGTCTACTAGAAACTCCGTCATTAAGCTCTGACGTTTATTGATCTGCAAACTCACTTGCATAGCCTCTTCTTGTAGGCTTCTCAGTAAAAGGGTTTTGGAACTGTCAATCTGGTTTTCAACAGCCCACTCAATACATGTTTGAAAACAGTTTATTGCATCCACATGATTTACCTTTGGCATTTCGGCTGGAGCCACAATTGTTTCTTCTTCGTCATGGTCATTAAACGTCAGTATATCGTCGATGATATTCTCATTATTCCACTCGGTCACATCGTTGACATCGAACTGTACATTTGGAAACACACGCTCTAATAAACGTAAAGAGTTTCTGGTCGCGAGGTTTTCCTCACTTTGCTGAAGTATGGAAAGAGGAACATCGTCCTCTTCGTCGAATTCGTCGTCATTAAAAATTCTGTTCCAGCATTTTTTTAATGATTCTTGGGATACTTTCTTCCACGCCAATGCAAGTAAAGAAACAGCTTGGAATAAGTTGGTTTGCTTAAGGCACGTTTCAAGACTTTCCACTGAGGTCACAACCATTGACAACAAGCTGGTGCGATAATGGAGTTTTAATAGTCTAATCGCATTCTGATCCATGGGCTGGATCAATGGAGTGACATTTGGTGGAAAATACATGACCCAAATTTTTCCGTCTTCGGTCTCTTTTACCAACTGATCGGCAGGCGGGTGACTTGGCGCGTTATTCAACAACAAAAGCGCCATCTTGGGAAGCATTTTATCTTCTAGAAAACGTTCCACCTGAAAATGAGTTAAGATGATTTATAGTGCAATTTAATAAACGCAAAATTTAACATACCTCTGGAGCAAAAATTCCAAAAAAGCACTTCTTAAATATTGCAGCATTCATCCATGCAGATTTCGAGCTATCATATTTAACCGGCAGAATCTTGTTGCGAAATGATCTAGGGTTTTGCGCTTTCCCAATGACGAAAGGTTCTATCCTTTTTGTCCCTTCTGCATTCGCACAAACCAGAAATGTTATTCTTTCCTTTGACACTTTTCTTCCTGGTGCACATTTCTCTTCCTGGTGCACATTTCTCTTCCGAATGGACATATGTCTTGTCTGGTAGCATTTTCCAATAAAGCCCAGATTCGTCCGCATTAAACACTGCTTCATGTGAAAGATTATGTTTCTCTATCACACTCGATAGCTCTTTAATGAATGGGGCTACAAGTTCTTTGCTAGAGGACAATTTTTCACCAGATTCCTTCAGCAGTCTGATTCCATATCGTTTTTTAAATTTTGTAAGCCAACCATCACTCGCAAAAAATGTGTTATTGTACAATTTCTTATGCAACTCGCGCGCTTTGCATTTCAGTTGCATAGCTCCTACTGGAATGTGACATTTTCGTTGAGTTAAAAACCACAGTGCATCTTCCATTTTAACGAATTCTCCAGTCTTCATTGTGAAGCGACGTTTCGCAGAACTTGTAGTGCTGGCTAATATTTGGGCCTTTTGTTGCTTGAAATGTACAATAAAGACTTTCCTTTATCGCAATCCGCGAGTATATTCATTTTGTCGTACAGCGAAATTCGTTTTTTTGTTTTCATTTTGCGGTTTAACTTTTAAATCAGCGGAAAAATTATGCTAACGCCACAACTTAAAAAAACGACTGAAAAAAGCGAGCAAGAAATCAAAGCCTACTGCTTACGCTAGAAATATGATTTGCAACTTGGAAAAACAGCAACTGAAAAAGAAACAAATCAAAAACAGCAAAGCCTACTGCTAACGCCAGAAATATGATTTGCAACTTAAAAAAAAAAACTATTGAAAAAGAAAAAGGCAAAGCCTGCTGAGAGAAAGAGTTGTTTCGTATTATCGAACGGTAAAATTATGCCTTATTCGTATTATAGAACAATTAGTGTAAAAAAGACTGCATTCGTATTATTGGACATTCGTATGAAGGAGCTTTCGTATTACTGGACGTCGACTGTAATTGCTCCGAGAAGATCAATCTTTGTCTCTAGAATTGCTAAAGACACTTCTTCGGATGATATAAAGTGCTACATATCGACTAAGATTAACACCCTTATTCTAGGACCCGAATTTTCGTAATTTGTAATTCGTAGCTATGCTACGAAAAACGAAAAATCGACATGATGCAACCCTTGCGGAAAAATGTGCAGCATTGCCAGGTATCAGTTGTTTTTCGAACTCAGCTGTATGAAGGAAAACAAAGTGGGAAGGAATTAAAAAAAAAAATCATCATGTGCATGATTCAATAATAGAAAGGTTTTGTAATAAAACAGTCTTCTCGCTCCCACACATAAAATCGGCTCCTTTACTTGTGCATAAATGTTGCTTACTCTATAGTTTCTAGTGATATTAGTAGTAAAACCAAAAATTCTTCATACTAAATATTCGTTGGCATCACCTTCTTTTGCGTAATTTTCTAGAGCAAGTGTAGAATACGACCGTTTAGCTATAAAATAACAAAAAATGCCGATTGATAGAACTTTTTACGCTGATTTCAACGATACCAAATTTATTTGGCGCATGTAAAAAATAAAGAATATATAAGAGGTTTATTTGTATTTTTATTATCACTAAATTATTGAAACCCAAAAGTAGATCATGATAAAATATGTAATATCGAATTAAAGATAATAACTTGCACTTTCTAAATAATATAAATTTCTTTACCATTAATTATGCAGTTTTTTTTAAAAAAAGGTTATTTCATGAAAAATAACATTTGTTCGTTTTTTAGTGGTTTTGGTTTAAAAATACAAAAAACTACAAATTGTGTACATCAGATGAAGAACAAATTAATTACCTTTATGGTGACGTCATTAGTTTTTTAATCGGTTTATAGTTCATAAGATATTAATATTTAAAATATCTAAAAACTGAACTTTAACCTTCTAGAACGTCTTCATTTTTTACTTGCGCCAAATAATTTTGGCATGGTTGAACTGAGCATAAAAAGTTCTATTAATCTGCATTTTTCGTTTTTGCATAGCTGAACGGTCGGTATTCTAGATTTGTTCCAGGAAATGACGAATAACTTAAATCAAATATGCATATTTTTATGTATTGTTTAGTATTTCCATTAAAACGCCAAATATATTGCAAATTCGCATAGAATTAATAATACACATTTTACTTACTTTGCGTACTTTTTGTAGTACCATTCCACTACCGTTTTCGCAAAAGGCGATCACATTCTTCCCCTTTCTCCTACTTCCAAAATACAAATCTAGATAAAGGAGTGCCAAATTTTAGCTATCACAAATTACACAACCTTGTTTTATTGAATCATGCATCATGTGCTTGTTTATAGTAAAACTGATTGATTTTAAATATGTATATTGAGTAAAATTATGGATGCTGATGCATTTGCAGTTATACGCGCTATAGCAATGAACTTACAAAGGTATGCGGAGCTGCCGGGCATAGTAACCATGGACGCATCTATGTCAGCTTCTGGTTGAATTGTTCAACCACAAGCCAGAACTACTCCTATGTCTGAAGAACTGGTTCCCAATCCAGTTAATGCAATAACAGCTTCTTCCAAGCCATTGAAAACATGCATTTTGTTAGGTCCACCACCTGTTGCGCTTGCTTCTGCCTTCGGCCGCGCTTAGGGATTATAACTCTTACTAAGTATAATTCTCCTTTCTGTGTTGCCGGAGAAGAGAGGCTTCCGCATGTCAAAGGTATACAATATTTCTTGTGCATATCACAGTATTTTTGCGCAGAACCCACATCGAAATTTGCAAAAAAGTGCGTAGTGCAAACCGAATTTAATAATAATTTATTTTAAATAAAAGTTGAATCCTTTGATTGCACGTGTGTGTTAAAGTTTTTGGATTCGGGTAATGCGTAACTAAACCGGACCCAAGTTTCTCGATAAGGGGCAACAAAGATTCTTTTTTGCTCGTTTATATAATGCAGTGGATAAAAATATACGTATATGTGAAAGGCAAATTTATCTGTTTAAATAAGTTCGAAGATACGATTCGGATTGCAGCATACCATTTCTACGATTCGTAGCAAAATCCGAATACCAAAGTGTTGCAGAATAGGGGCGTAAAACTAATGAAGTATTTATTCGTAAATTTAATTTTAAATATGATCGCGATATTTCATCTTTTAAAATTGATGTAGCTGCCGAAGATTTTGATTCACTTCTAAATAATTCATTTTGGCCGACCGGGGCGTTTGTTCGCGAGTTTGAGTATAAAACTTATAAAAGTAATAACAACGTAGCTAAAATTTCTTATCTTAGTTCTCATTCAAAAAACTAAAGCACTGGTTATACTTGCATTGTGCTGCAGCGTATAACATGAGTAATGCCACATATCGAATCTGTTTAACGAGCTTTGCATACAAGCGATTATCCTACGCAGCGCATGACAGGGCATGGCAGCTAAGTGTGTAGAATTTTGATTTTTCGCTATGTGACATTTTCAAAGAGATATGCCACTCTCATTGCTCTGATTAGTCTGTTCCAGTACACATCACATTTACAGGAATTACCGAGAAGTCGGTCTTGTACATACATTGGGGCATATTTATATTCGAAACAAAGTCAATTATAAAGTTAGTTGCCGCCATTTCATTGAAAATTATGACAAAAAGCAGCAACTAACTTTAGTGTCAACTTAAGCTATGAATAAGCATTCTTCAGTTATGTTTTCCTAACTAAATGCTGGAGTACTGGAACAGACTAACTGATTACACTGAACAGCTGATTCTGGGAAATTATGCGCTCTATGCCGAGTATAATTACACCACTGCTTAACATGCGCTGCTTCTCTATGCCCTGCACTTACAATGTAAGTATAGCCAGCGCTTAATTCGCAAGTCTAATTTAAGTATTTACTATCAAAACGTTAGAGGTTTGAATACCAAATAAACTGACTTATATTTAAAAGGTTTTGACTGCAATTATAATATTATTTCCTTGACCGAAATCTGGCTCAAACCTCATATTTTTAATTCCAAAATTCTTCCAATTGAATATCAAATATACAGGAGCGACCACGAGGGTAGAATCGGCGGTGGTGTTCCTTTTGCGGTGCATTCATCGATACCATCCGAGGATGTTAGTGTTCCTGTCATTGAATATACCGAATTTAAATGTATACGTGTACAGGCCGGGAAGTCATATTTATTTAACTCTTTGTTACATCCCTCCTAATTCTGCCGTAGCAGTATATATGCAGCTAGTTTCTTTACTTGAGACCGTAAATGCAATGCTTACGGCATCCAATTCTATGATTTTTTTTGGCGATTTAAGGCCCGTCCACATAAAACTTTGGCGTTGCGTTGGCGTTAGCGTCGCTTCAACAGCTGACTATGAATACATGAATTCAAATGCAGCCGTCCACATAGCCAAAATTCGGCAACGCTCACGCCAACACAAAGCAAAAAGATGGCCAACTCTCATCTTTTCGCGTGCGCCGCTCGTCAACTGTTGCAAATAAATAAAATTACGTGAAATATTTTTCCTTTTTAATCAAGTGCAGGCAAGAAATATCGTTTTTAATGCAATTATTGATATGAAATATTAATTTATCTGTCGTTGGTATGTTAATTTAGTGGCCCAAGCATTGACACCGATGTTGTACCAGTTTCATCTAGAGATAGTTACAATGTATTTCCGGAGGAAATGGCTGAACTTTGCCTCGAACAAATAAATATATGTCCAAATAAGTTTGGAAAGGTCTTGGATCTCGTTTACGTTGATGATGTTCCGAAGTCCTCTATTAATCGGTGTGATTCCTTAGTTTTGCCAGAGGATGCATACCATCCCGCTTTTGAGCTAAGCTACGAAATCTACTAGATATGTTTTTGCGAAAGCTAATTTCAGAAAAATTAACAAAGAACTTTCAAAGTTATCTTGGCTAACATATAGAGATTACGAGACGAGTGTAGCGTTGAACACTTTAATGATACTGTTTTTAATTTGTTTCGAAAGTATGTACCAAAACGTAATATTGTTCACGAAGAACCAACACAATTATGGTTCACTTAAGAGCTTAAAAAATTTAAAAACAAAAAGTCACAGTCTTTTAAACTGTATAAAAGAACGGGCTTACACAGTTTTGTGGTATAGCTACTTTGCATTAAATAAGAAATGTTGTAAGTCATATTTATGAAAATTAAAAAGAATTTAATTATGAGTTGATGGTAAATTCCGGTTAATTCAACTTTTTGGATTCTAGGCTAATTGACAAATAAATGACGAAGATATGCTGGTGTCATTTGACGTGGTCTAACTGTTTACCAACATTCCGATACCTCTAGCCATCAAAATAATCACTGCTAAGTGGAACAAAATTCAGCAAAATACTAGCATATGTAAAAACAAGTTCCTTAACCTCCTGAAATTCTGTCTAAAAATCAATAACTATTTTTTGTGTGACAAAAACTTGTACGTACAAACGTTTGGCCAATGGGAAACCCCCTCTCACCAACCATTGCTGACATAAAAATGGATGACCTTCTGGACAAAACCATTTTAGAACTTAAGGAAAACTTCGACATTGACATTAAATTTTTAGTTAAATACGTAGATGATACTTTTGCAATAGTGAGGCGAAACGATGTGGATATTATATTAAATACACTCAACAAGTACCACCATAAGCTGCAGTTCAATGTAGAAAACGAAACCAACCTTCGCATACCGTTTTTAGACGTAATAGTCTACAAGAAAAATGGCGAATTACATAATACTCGACTGGTACTCAAAACCTACATCCTCGGGACTATTGATCAATTACCTATCCACGCAACCATCTAAATATAAAATCAAGACAGCCATAAACCTGACCCATAAAATCTTGACAATAAGCCATCAACAATTTCAAGAACAAAATATTAAGAAAATAAACCATATACTCAAGAGCAATAATTCCCCGGCGCACATAATAAAATGCCTAATCGAACAGAAAACCAATGAAATCAACAACAAGCACAAAAGTAAATCAACCACAACAAGTAAGAAAGTCTAAGCTCGGGCGGAGCCGAACATTAAATACCCGGCGAAAGTAATAAATATATGTTTTTCACCTTTCCGAAAGCTACCGCTACATGGTAAGCCGGGGTGTATCAATTTTGAGTAAATTAGCGTCCTTAAATTTCGAAATATTGAAGTTTCAAGCATTTCTGAAATTGACCGTTATATGAAAAGCGGCCTCAATTTTAGTCCGATTTCAATAATTTTCAACGTTTTTCTTTTATGTGGCAAGCACAATAACCATACCGAGTTTGGTACAAATTGGTAGAACGGTTACCGAGATACATATATGTGATCATAAGTGGGTGGTGCCACGCCCATTTTACAAAATTTTATCATAAACGTATTTCTTGGTAAAGAATTGTTGCAAGCGTCAATTTTGAATAAATTAGTTCTAATATTTACTGATTTATTGAAGATTTCGTACTACCCTTATATGGAATGTGGGCGTGGTTATTGTCCGATGTTAAAAATTTTCGGCCATTTGGTATGCTCTATAAAGACCAACAACTGTGCCAAGTTTGAAGGAAATCGGTGCAGCGATTGCCAAGATAAACACATGTAACCATAAATGGGCGTGGCTACTCCCATTTTTCAAAAATTTATAATATTCTTATTTTTCGTCTAAAAATTATTGTAAATATCAATTTTGAGTGAATAATCTTCAGTAGTTACTAAAATATCGCAGTTTTCGTATTTCTGAAAATTACCGTTATATGGGAGGTAGGCGTGTTTATTGTCCGATTTTGCCAATACCATCCGTCCTACGCCCGAAAGAAATACACGTACCAAGTTTCGTAAAGATATCTTAATTTTTACTCGAGTTATCGTGTGCACAGACGGACGGACAGAGAGTCACCGCTTAATCGATTTCTCTTTTCATCCTGATCATTTATGTATACATTTGTCTATATCTATCTCGATTCGTTTTGCCTGTTACAAACAACCGTTATGTGAACAAAGTTATAATACCCTTGTGCACAAGTGCACTCGGGTATAAAAACAACAGAGACGACGAAACGATACTATAGCGTCACATATGTGCCTAAATTACGCGAAACATTTAACCACAAGTAGTATACAGACAACGAAAGCACAACGCTAGCTTATAAATCAAACTGCACATTAGCATCAATATTTACCAAAACAAAAACAATAGTAGAGCCACACCAACAAAACAACGTAGTGTACGAAATTGCATGCAAGGGAAACGAGAACGAAGTTTGCAATAAAATATACATTGGAACCATGATGCAATAATACAAGGTGGTATCAGTTGTGACAGCTCGATTTGACACTGCCTTAGCTCAGTAGAATGAGAAGAAAAACGGGAAGAAATGAATCCCCATATGGGGGAAAAATATAAAATTTCACATTTTCTCCTAAACAAAATTTGCTTTTTTATAGTATATTCGTTATGAAATGAAATAAAATAAGATAAAATACCTTTTTAAGAAAACAAAGTGTGTATACTGAAGAAACATTAAAAACATTCCACTATATTAATGGGCAAAGAATAGTTAAAGAAGGAACACTGTTTCACGTAAGGCAGTCAATATGGCGGAATTAGAGCGAGAAGTTGCCAACTGATAACACCTTGCATTATTGCATCATGCATTGGAACCAAGAATGATAGAATACAAGATTGCGCCGTCCTGGCCGTTGACATTTGTGTACCACAAGTAAACAAAGAATAGAGCGAAAAGAAGAACGAGTTGAAACTGCCAAAACAGTTCACTTTACAGCGAAGAACGTGCTTTAATTTTGCTAAATGCGAAAATATTGCATTTTCACATAATAGAGGTGGGTAATGGCACGATTTATTGTGTGTTGACACAGTGGCACAGGCACACTATGAAGTGTTAACACACTCTGTTGGCACAATTGTGTTATTGCGGCTTATCGAAAGTCGATCAAGAAACTCCATCACTTATTGCTCAAATTTGCTGTTTACTTGTTTTGTTTGCGTTTGGCGGAGGTAATTCCAAGCATTTATAAAAAGTTTGCTGTTGAATTGGGCAAAATTTGGTATACGAGTAAGTGTGTTTATTAAATTAAAATATGCGATTGATCATAATTATTATGTACCATAATTCATTTTTACTTAGAAAATGTCAAAAAAGAAAAGCGATGTATGGCTTCACTTTTCAGCCGAGAAAGAGGTTAAAGTTAAGTGCCTCTTGTGCGCCCAGGTGCTCTCCGTGGGGAATAAGTCGACCTTCAGTCTATTGCGACATTTAAGCACCAAACATCCAACGCAAACCATAAGGAGGCAAGATCCCGCAGCAATAGTTAGCGACAACAACAACAATTGCGTTAGTACAGAAGAAACTGCAGAGGCGGCCATGCCAGCTTCGTGTGTTCAACCACGTCCATCCATAGCGCAGTATTTTAGCAAACCAATTTCCGCTAAAAAGAAGCATGAAATCGATCACCAATTGGTCACGATGATTGTGAGGGAATACCACCCATTTTCGGTTGTGGAGGATGCAGAGTTCAAAAAATTGGTATTCATGCTGAATCCATCGTACAAACTTCCAACGCGGAAAACAATATCCTCAACATTAGTTCCAGCAACTTACAGTGAAACCGTCGAAATAGTAAAACAGCGTTTGGGTAGAGCATATGCAGTGTGTTTGACGGTAGATGGGTGGACATCTCGTGCGCAAGATAGCTTTATTAGCGTTACTGCACACTATATAGTTGAAGATAACAAGTGCTCTTTTCTGGCTTCCGATTTGTTAAGCTGCGTTTCGTATACAGAGCGGCATACTAGTGACAACATAACAAAGAAACTGACGGAGATTTTGCAAGAATGGGATTTAGGCCATAAAATCACAGTAATTGCTACAGATAACGCGGCAAATATGAAGGCGTCGGTGCGAGGAGGTGGGTGGAGGCATTGGGGCTGTTTTGCGCATAGCTTAAATTTGGTAGCACAGTCAGGTTTGAAAGAAATTCAACCGGCTTTGGACAAAGTAAAGGCAATAGTGAGGCTTTTTAAAAAAATTTCGTATGCGCATTCACAGCTTAATGCCACGGCAAAAGGAATGGAACTGCCCGTTTGCAAATTAATCAACGACGTTCCAACCCGTTGGAATTCAACCTACGAGATGCTGAAGCGTATTTTGCTAATCAAAGATGCCGTGATCTCTACTGTAGCTGTTGTTAAGTCGTCTGCATTGGTGAGAGATGAAGGACTGTGTAGTATAGATTTATTAAGTAATGAAGAATGGTTAGTTGCGCAACAAACCATGGATGTTATGGAGATGTTCGAAATTGTGACTACTACAATTAGCGGAGAAAAGTATGTTAGCGCTTCGACAGTAATTTTATATGTTAAACAATTAGATAAACACTTAAGGACTTTAAACACCAACGAACTTACACCATTTGCACAAAAATTAGTGAAAAAACTACTAAATGAATTAAGTTTTCGATTCAGAGACTTGGAACAAAATGAGCTCATAGCTCAAGCGACGATCCTTGACCCGCGTTTTAAAAAATTTGGATTTATAAGCGAGCTTAGTTATAATACAGTTGTGAAAAGACTATATTCTAAAGTAGGAAATACCACTATCCAAAACAAAGAAAATGAAGGAGATTTAAGTGCAGGCATTGAAGACCGTGCTCAGAATAGCTCGTCGGAAAGTCACCGGGAAGGTTTACTGTGGAAGGATTTCGATGCTGAGGTTCACATGTATACGCGTCCACAAGACCAATTAGCTTCTGCTATAGTAGAACTTGACAAATATTTGGCTGAGCCTATTTTGCCAAGGAAAAACGCGCAGGGAAAGAATAACGACCCTTTGTTCTGGTGGAGCCAAAGGAAGCATATTTATTTATCCAAGGCTATATCGCATAATGAAATCGCGGTTATGCATTTCAGCCACTTCAGTACCATGTGAACGCATTTTTTCACATGCAGGACAAATTGTAAGCGAAAAAAGAGAAAGACTAGACTGCGAAAAAATATCGCAACTTATTTTTTTAAATTATAAGCTAGGACATAATGATTTTTAAGAAAAAAGTATACTTTTGAATCGTATATTTAACTATATTTAAATTTTTTTTACAAATGATGGCAATTCATTGCTTTTGAGTTACAAATTACTTAAGATATATGAATATGTTTTAACTAGTCGTTATAAAAGCCAAGCGCCATATGATCTTTAAAAAAAAGTGATTTACTCAGTATTATCATAAAAAACTAAGTTTTTTATATAAAACTATATAAACCAATTGTAATAATCTACAACTGACCTCCATTTTTATTGTTTTTTCTTTACTTTTAATTAGTATTTACGATCTCGATAAATATGTGATTTACCTAGTAAAATAAAAAACCAAGTATTGAATTCAATAAACACGGTATCTTTACTGATTGTAATAATCTACAATCGAATAATATGTTTGTTGTCTTTACTTTAGTTTTATTAATATAGAACATTACTTCGAAAACATAAAATGTCTTTGTTAAATAAATCTCAGCGTGGTTGCGCATATTGGACATTAATATCTTATGCTTTAAAAACAAAAGGGACTGATACTTTGCATTGATGCGTTTTTTGTTAACCGATTAGGGTTTTCACAAATTTAGCAGCATATAACACGAAATTATAACTGTGAATACCCAAGATATGTTAGTGGCCATATGTATACGTAACACAATTGTGTTGGTGAATTTTGCTAAAGTTATGGATGTATTTGGTTGGTGCACGGTTCATGCAGTAGCGTACAGAGGTGCTGATGAGTACAAGAAACACACAAGCACAGTGTGCTATGTGTTCCAAAAAACACACTGGCCAGTATGTGCTTTAGTCGAGTGTGTCGAGTGTGTTACTGCGCTATAGTTTAATCAAATGGTGTGCCAGAGCGTGCGGCACATCGAAGAGTGTTAGCACAGTAGCACAGCACTGTGGTGTGTTACACATCACTATCACATAATCTATTAGAGAATAGTGAACGTTTTAGTGCACTCGATTGCTTTGCAATCAAAGCTGCTGCAACAAACGTTTTAGTGCACTCCATTGCTTTGCATATAAGGCTGATGCAGCAAACTGCGGCAGCATCTCAGCGGGATTGATTAGTGAACTTACTAAAGGAGGATGCTTGGAGCAGAAGCGAAGTCATTGTGATGCAATGCTATCAATATAATAATAAAGATACATTTCGAGAACGGCTTTACCGTGCCCTATGTACACAAAATGCACCGATTCGTCGCAGCGCTACACTTGTATCTACGCATCTCGCATCTTGACGGCTGTCGGAATTTAACACACGGCACTTCATTTTATTAGTTTTTACGCAGTCTTCAACTCAAAAATCACTTACAAATTGCAAATTAACACCATTTAAACTGATTTTTCACTTATCATTAAAATTCTCTTTGTCGCTGATTTGTAAACAGAGGTTTATTTACAAGTTACCACAACTGTCAAAATCGGCAAAACCAAAGTAGCGGTACCACTGACGGTGCCACCTTTGTTCGCTGCACCGTGCATCGGAACCACGAAAAGGGCGTTAGGAGTTCGCGTAAATGAGCACGAAGCATGATGCAATAATACAAGGTGGTATCAGTTGTGACAGCTCAAGTTGACACTGCCTTAGCTCAGTAGAATAAGAAGAAAAACGGGAAGAAATGAATCCCCATTTGGGGGAAAAATATAAAATTGCATATTTTCTTCTAAACAAAATTTGCTTTTTTATAGTATATTCGCAATGAAATGAAATAAAATAAGATATAATACCTTTTTGAGAAAATAAAATGTGTATACTGAGAAAAAATTAAAAAAAATCAACCATATTATTAGGCAAAGAATTGTTAAAGAAGTTAACACTGTTAAACCTAAGGCAGTCAATATGGCGGAATTAGGGCGAGAAGTTGCCAACCGATAACACCTTGTATTATTGCATCATAAGCACGAAGCAGACATCCATAAGAACAAGAACAACACTGCGTTAGCGCAACACATATTGACAAGTGGACACACAGCTGATCTAGGCAAAATAAAGATATTAGACAAGGAAAAAAGAGAAAAAACAAGATTAACGCTGGAAGGCCTGCGAATCTTACAAAGTAGGGATAAAGCAATAAACAAAAAAGAAGACAAAGATGAAATCGCGGCTGCTTACCTATTATGTTTGTAACAGGCAATCGGTATGAGGAGTGTACCACACAAGGATGATATCAAACCAACTAGCTCTAAGTTTAGTGTGTCCAGATAAATGTATCGTCATTATAGTTAATAAGTGTTTATATAAATGAGTAGTCCACTTGCAAACAGCGTTATGTGATTTTATAATAGTAAGCCATAAATTAAAAAAAAACGTTTACAACAACAAGTAAAATCCAAATTGTATCCTTTGGTTTATTATCCGAAATTTGGATAAATAAGAGCCTAATAACAATAAAAAACAAAATCGCAGTATGGTAGTTTTTGCAAATTTTATATATAAAAAATTAATATAGCGGGTTTTGAAACAGTAACTTTAGCTAGATTTTTTTAGCTTTTCGCGTTCTCTCTACCATGAAGATTGGTCTACTTCTTTTTTACGACGTCTTCCGCTAGGCACCGAAACTACCATGTTTTTTTGTAGTTTTCTAAATTCATCAAAAGATGGACACTTTTGAGCTTGTATATATACGTACAATAAATATTATAGCGACTTTTGAAAGTGTATATATACATACAGTAAGTATTATAGCGACTTTTGCTAGAGTAGCTAACATTTGATGCTATTTTTTTCAGAATATATAAGGATTTTGCACTGTATTGTTAGTGGACATGAAACTAGTTTAAATACTGGTACGTTAACCATCAAAAACTAAAAATCGAAAAAAATTTACATAGAGCACTTTGCAAGTGGACTACTCAAATGTATGTAAGTTTCAAAATTGTCAAACACTGTGATTTTTGTTATTGTTTGTAAAATGTTAACATCCAATGTGCATATTTTAATGTTTTGTATATTTTTCTTGTTTCTTTTGTTGATGTTTTTTATAAAGAAAGCGCCCCTGAGGAAGCTAAAAAAGTTAGCGAAACGTCGGGCTGCAATGTGTAGAAAGTTTTTTCTTGCACTCAACCACATTAGCCTAGAGTCCAAAAAGTTTAAAAAGAATTTAATAAACCATCCTAAATCATTTTATGGTTTCGTAAATTCAAAACGTAAGGCACATGGATTTCCGTCTGCTATGCACTATCGCGACAGCCAACTCACTGCCAACATGTTTGCTCAGTTCTTTAGGTCCAATTATTCGGTAGACTCCTCTACGAGTGGAGACTATCCGTATGAACTTGGTACGATTAATTCAGCTTTTATTCCACTAATTTCTTCCGATGAAGTGTTACACTATTTAAAAACCTTAAAAGCGTCATTTAGGCCTGGACCTGATCATATTCCGAACTGTTTTCTTAAAAACTGCGCTGATAATATCTGTGAGCCTTTAAGAACTCTATTCAACTTGTCACTAAAACATGGCGTTTTTCCATCAGCTTGGAAGGAATCTTTCATAATACCACTTCACAAAAACGGTAGCAGGTCCTGTATAGAAAACTATCGAGGCATAGCGAAGCTCTCCGCTATCCCCAAATTATTCGAAGCAATTATTGTTAATCAGCTGACATATTCTATATCTTCTTAAATTTCACAATCTCAACACGGATTTTCTAAAGGAAAATCTATTATCACTAATTTATTGGAGTTCACAACTTATGTCCCAAACGGTTTTAGAGGAAATGCTCATACCGACGTAATATGCACCGATGACAGTAAAGCTTTTGATGAAGTATGTCACTCGTTACTCATCTGTGAACTCGACCTAATCGGCTTTCAGTCAAGTCTTCTTCAATGGATCTCTTCGTACCTCTCTGATAGAACACAAAGAGTTATTTAAAAAATTGTTCTTCCAACATTGTTAAAGTTTCTTCAGGAGTTTTCGTGGTCCGATTCTGTTCCTGATATTCATTAATGATATTTCTTCTATAATAAAATATTCTAAAATTTTAATGTATGCTGATGATGTGAAACATTTTAAAACATTGTCCTCTATCGAAGAAAGGTCTTTGTTACAAGCGGATCTGAGCAACGTGGTTAGTTGGTGTAATGCAAATTATATGCCACATAACTTTAAAAAAATGTAAAGTTATGTGTTTCTCTCGAAGGGCAGTTCAACCAGCTGTTGATTCTATTTCAAATTATAATATGGAGCAGGTATCCAATTTCGTCGATCTTGGTATCACAATGGATTTCAAACTCAATTTCAAACTTCATATTAATATTACAGTCAATAAAGCCAAAGGCATTTTTGCATTTGTAAAGCGATGGTCAAAAGAGTTCAAAGATCCTTTCGTTACAAAAGCTCTTTTTACCACTTTAGTTAGACCTATACTAGAATACGGGTCTATTGTTTGGAATCCCCGGTACCAAGTTCATTCAGATAGGATTGAATCAATTCAAAAACAATTCTTGCTTTTTGCATTGCGTGATTTTAACTGGGATTCATACTACAATCTCCCCCCTTACACTAGTCGTCTAAAGCTTATAAATTTGCCTACACTCGCAAGTCGTAGAGAAATTCTAGGTATAATATTTATCGTAAAATTAATGACAGGCTTGATTAATAGCCCGGGTCTTCTGGCTAAGGTAAATTTTAATGTTCCCTCTCGAGTGTCAAGACACTTTCGACCTCTATTTTTGAAGCCATGCAAAACTAATTTTGAACTACACGAATCATTCCGTGGTTTGTGTCAAGATTTTAACTCTCATTCCAGCACGTTTGACATATCTGACTCGATTTGTGCTATAAAGAAAACTATCATTTCCACTCTCAATAATTGAAATACTATCTTTAGCATATCCAATCAGCTGATGAATTTGATTCTGTAGCTGAATAGTTTTAGATCCTGTTTCCACGACTCGGCACCAAAAAAAAAAAAAAAAAAAAAAAGGTTCCGTACGTCATGCGGGCTGCGCCCCTCGTTTCGGTTGGGCGGGAATGGAGGGTAAAAACCGTTGGGATTAATTAATTAAAAAAATAATTTGATAATTTTACATAGTTATCTAATCTAATCTAGAGCTTTTGTTAAAGTAGTTTTTGAAACGTCAGGATATAATGATCGGCATTTGCTTACAACTTGGAGGACATATGGCTTTTGGCCTTCATCATTTGTCAGAAGGTTGTTGAAGTCGGTTATTAATTTAACACCACGCTCAGTCACACCATTAACTACTTTTAATGTTTTGACAATTTTCAATCCTTCTTGAAAGTCATTATTTTGGGGCCAGGTGTTTGGATGTTGTCTTAGGAAGTCTGTTTTTATATTAAATCGGTCAAAGAATGTAAACGTTTCTTTGGTAAGTAAATTTACCAATCCCCTATCAACTACCTCTTTTAATATTTTTTTCCTAACTTTTTGGATTTACCACCCTAGCCTGCTCTGATGGTTTATCTGCGCTACTGAACAATTTATTAGCCATAAACAACTTTTCATCGTCTGTAATGGTGGGATCAAAAAAAGAGGATACTCCCACCAACTCTGCATTCAAATACCACAAATGAGTCGAAAATTTGGTCAGGACTATTTCTGCGATATCATTGGCACATTGTTTATAGTCTAACAGACTATGCAAAATACCTAAATCTGGCTTTGGTGCAAGATGAGCTTTTGGAGCATTGAGCCACCCTGGTGCGATATAAAGTAAATTGACATTATTACCTTTTCAAAAGCGAAATTAAGTCAACAAAAATTTGGAAATAAAGTCATTGACGCTGTTTCCTCATTCAAAATGTTGTTCTTACAATAAATATTGCCCCGTAAGTGTTGTTTTTTAATAGATGAAAAAAGGTGATTGCCAAATCGTCAGTGTGGGGCTATTAATCCACACACAATCATAAACTACCACCAATTGATTTTATTAAAAAAATTAAAATTACGAATATAGTAAAAACACGATGCGAAAAACCAAACGGAAAACGCAGCTGGGATACGAGAAATATTTGAAGAACGAGTATAGAAATGATCCAGAAATTGCAAAACATGTTTCGTTTCCACAAAAATAAAGCGAACACTTTTAAATTGAAGAAACAGTCCATGTCCAAAAACCCCGGAGGAACACTGAGAGATTTCTGTTTTAAATTACCATGTTTTGAACGAATTCGGAATGTCTAAGGTTGAAAAGAAACCAACCTTTCTATAAGGAAACAATTATAGAAAAGGAATTTTCTTACACTGTATTCATGTCCCCGCCAGCAGTTCGTGACATCATTTAAAAGCAGCTAAGGAGAACGACGACACTATTTATTAGATGGCACATTCAACAAGCCAATGTGCCAAAATGCGGGTATAAACAATTATTGATTATTTAATATCGGAACCGAGATAACGTAAGTTAATTGATTGGTTTTCACACACTTTTGAAGCACAAATTATATGCTTTCTTACTGCTGACAAGTTGTTGCCAAAACACAGCAGAAATCTTCCAATAACTTACAAATATAAAAATGTGAAATATCGAGGGCTTAAATTCATGAATACCCTCTATCTGCAATTTGCACAAAAACTAATTTGTGATTTTAGAAACTATCTGGGACTTATTACCTGTCATCACTGATATATTACTTCTGATTTCTATTTTATAATAGTGTAAATTCTTCTGTCAAGCGTTATATAAGGTAGCACATGATACAATTGGGTGGTTCACAAGGTACGAATTCGTTAAATATAGTGTTAGCCGTTTAAAGTTTATGACATACAACAGTACGACAGTATACAACACCTTGTGAACTCCCTAAATAATTTTTAGAAAGTAGTTTTACTTCTAAATTTCTGACATAAACCGTGTCTGTGACAAACGCGCAATGTGGCCACTGCTATGATATAGAACTTGGGGATTTTCGCTTGTTATTTTAGATATTTTTTAACAGAACATGGAAAGATGTATATATTTCATAACTGATCACTTAATTTTTAATATACATAGATATGTATACGTGTTCAATACATACATTCTTGCCATTGCTAATCACATGAATAAAAATTATAAAAACGAAAATATGACAGCAATATTTCTTGTTTAAAATGTTTTAGATCCATCGCCCACCACGGACTTTTCCGGCCGCCGATTTAGTTGGGCTCGCTAGTCTTTCCATTGCGCCACAACTAATTGGTCGGAGGAATTAAGTTTGTGTAGTATGCGCACCTCCATACATCTTCATGCACATTTTTCAAGTGAGACCTACTATTTAAATAAATAGGCGGCCGATAAATTCTGTGGTGTGCCAAGGCTCTTTTAGCTGCATCCTTACATCTATTCCGTGTGTTGCAATATCCACGGAAGCAGCAGTTAATTTTTTCTTAATTTTTTATGAAGAAAATTATTTAAAAATATTAGAAAATTCCTTTACTTATATGTTTGGCTTTCCTTTGATTTATTTTTTCAACGTTAAAAGCTTGTTTTTTTTTGTAGCGGGACCTGGTGTGGCACGCCGGTCGTGCGGGGCGCGAGCGTGGCGCGCGGACGCGGGCCGCCGCGAAGCTAAGCAAATTTAATGTTTGAAAGAGCAATAATGTCAATAGATTTTATTTCGCTTTTGAAAGCGAAATAAAGTCAATTGACCTTATTTCCGTTGACCTTATTACCTGTCACCGACGATTTGAGGGTAGTTTGCAACCGGTGATCTGGTGAATGGGATAGCCCACAAGAAATATTTTATCCTTGGACCGTCTTCGTACGCCTGATGTGGATGCCATTTCAGAGTCCAATAGGTAAATAACTATAATAGGTATAAAAATAGTAACACACACACTTGGAAAATTAAAAAAAAAAAACGTTAAAATGTCTAACCAGCTCAAACGCACTTTAGAAACTAAACTGAATAAATAAAAGGTCGGTTGTAAGCTGATGTAAAATTACCATCCCTAACATAGAAATTAGATTCACCCTCCTTTTTACCTGGCAAACGGGTATTTCTTTGGTAAACTAGCCAAAAATACCTTTTTAAGAAAACAAAGTGTGTATACTGAAGAAAAATTAAAAATATTCCACTATATTAATGGGCAAAGAATAGTTAAAGAAGGAACACTGTTTCACGTAATGCAGTCAATATGGCGGAATTAGAGCGAGAAGTTGCCGACTGATAACACCTTGTATTATTGCATCATGCATTGGAACAAAGAATGATAAAATACAAGATTGCGCCGTCCTGGCCGTTGACATTTGTGTACCACAAGTAAACAAAGAATAGAGCAAAAAGAAGAACGAGTTGAAACTGCCAAAACAGTTCACTTTACAGCGAAGAACGTGCTTTAATTTTGCTAAATGCGAAAATATTGCATTTTCACATAATCTATTAGAGAATAGTGAACTAGAGGTGTCAAACTATCGATAGTCACACCATCGATAGTTTTGATAGTTTTCAGAAAAACTATCAATATTCACGATGGTCTCGAAAAAAACAAAACTATCGATAGCGCTATCGCTAAATCAGTTGGTTGCTTTGATTTACAGGATAGTGAAGTAAATATTATCTTATAAAAGTTATAATCATTCAAAATTAAGTAACTGCTTAGCCAAAATTCTTCTCTTTTTAGAAAGTTCAAAAACAAACACAAGTTATACAAACAAAACAGGATTTATGATTAACATATGTATATATAATTTCAAAAAAATTGGGAGAGATGATCGATAGTCCTACTAAACTATCGATATTTTTGATAGTATAAGAAAAAAATATCAATGAGTAAGATAGTGCTATCGATAGTTTGACAACTCTAATAGGTACGCGCTTTCGTTGAACTTTATAAATATAAGCCGAAACTACGAAAATGTAAAAATGAGATTTTACAATGAGACAGCTCGCAAAATTGCAATGTTTGTGGGCAAAACGTCCAACTTGATTGCGGATTGATTTGAACCAACGTTTTCGGCTTGCATTATGTGTTTGTTGTAATTCATTCTGTCATTTACTACCATTATGCGTAGGCCAATTTATGAAATCATTTTATGCGTTTGAGTAGAAACTGAATGAATGAACACCATTTCATGATTTCAATTAACGCGAAATAGAGTTTATGCACTTAGTTTTTACTCAGATCGATGAAATGATTTCGTGAATTGGACTACGCATACATGTGATACTTATGCTTTTAATTTATAAGGTAATTTTATGTTTTTATACTCTTGCTACCACATGAATATATGAATTCGTGATAAGAATATATGAATTCGCCTTGGAAGATAGAAAGCGAGTAAGAATAAATGCCGAACAAAGGAATTTGTCTTATTTCAACTTAAATAAATGCATTTTGCAAACAAAAGTGCATACGTTACTTAGTGCCTTGGTAATGGCGAATTCGTAAGGATCTATTGATTGCATTATAAACATTTTCATTTATTTGCAAAACATACAATTACTTCCATTACAACCCGGTCCTATGGATGCTAGAAGCGCGAATTCATATAAGGTGGTGTTACCGGAAAATGAATAAATAAATTATATGTATATCAGAAGATTAATAAGATGAAATGAAATTATTGTTTGATTTCTAACCAAACCTATGTATGTAACTCAATCGCCTAATGGTTTGCCAAACCGTAAACATATGTTTACACATCCAATTTCGTGAGTAAGGTACCTGGCACTCACACTCAAGGAAATTTTGCAGAAACCCGGGAGACTCAATTACAGACGAACTAGTTTTGGTTTCCCCATAAGGTTAACATTACAATCCAAATGTTTAAAACGTTTTTTTCCTAAATATGCAGCTCATCTTACTAAAAACAATACAATAATTAACAAGAGTAAATGCGTTTTTTATGTGAATACAATGTAATATTTCACTTACCTTCCGTTTTATATTCACTATCGCTGAAAGCTTTAATTTCTTTTAAATAATTATATAATTTTTTTTTTGAAGTAATCAATCACTTTTTTAGTTTTGGCAAAGAATATGGTTGCTCGATTTTAAAATAAAATGCCAAAAGCACAGTTTACGTCAAATGGGAACAATGGCGGCTAAGAAGAAGAAGTGAAACTACCTTTAAATATTTGTATCATGCATCAAACTGCACAGTTTGTGACACAATATAACCAGTAAACAACCTTGGGTGAATTTGGTGACTGCCTTCCTCGGGGATGAATATGCCAGGGATGAAATTATTGCTACACACGCCTTCTAAGCACGCAGGGTTGCTTTTGTGAAACAAAAAATAATGAACTCCAAATAGTTTCAAAAAGTATAGTGTAAAACTAAATTTATTGAATAATTCCACATAAAATCGTATATTTAAATGACTCACAGCCGCACTCAGAAACGTTCCTTAAATTAGCTCTAACGGGCACTTAACTAATCATCGTTAAATCTGTTAATTAATGTTTCCTCTCAGAGTTAAAGATTATGAAATAAAAAATTTAAGTATGACCCCAGTTGCGGGCTTTCATTTTTGTGGCATCACTCACTTTTTTCGTTCAGTTTGAAGTACAAAAATAAGTATTTATATCATTTTGCGCGCACTGGCTCAACAGATGCAATGGCTGAGTGAGCAGAGCACTGTCGTGCCATTCGAGATCCGAGTTCGAGTCCTAGGGCAGGAAAATTTTATTTTTTATTTATATTTTTTTTCTTGTTTAATTTTTATACACTATCTTTATTGAATTTTTTTACTTTTTTGACCTAATTTCCTTTTGATTTATAGATTTTATTGCTTTAAAAAGGAAACAATTTTTTTTTTTTTTTAATTAAATTAAATTGTTTGCTAAAAGACAAACAAGACCAATAATAAGCCAATTCTGGCATCTGCCTTTCAACTCACCTCAGTCTTTCGAGAGACAAAAGTCTTTATATTTCGTTTTATGTATTTCGAATAACTAATTGAAAGATGTGCCAATAGTGTTATTCAGCCTTAACTATGGGCGGATGACAAATTTTCGTGTGAAGTTTTTTTCAGGTGAAATTCAGGGTAAGGCAGATTATATTTATCGTTTAGCAATAAGTTTACTAGAAACTAAACGAAATAAAAAAAACTAAAAATTTGAGAAACTGAAAGTGAAAGAAAAAAGATGAATCAAAAAAGTTTCCAAACGTTAAATAAAATAAAAAATATAAATTTTTTAAGCAATAAAACTTAAAAAAAAATTAGATTGCCGAGGATTGAACTCGGATCTCTTGAATGGCACGAAAGTGCTCTGCTCACTGGGCCATTGCCACTGTTACAGCAACGTTACAGAAATTGAAATTTATTGAAAACAAACAAAATATTTCAAAATCATTCGTTAAAAAGTTAAGTAAAGGTTTTTGTTCACTCAACTTTAATGTTCATTAAATGGCGTTAACGAATCATTAACTAACTCTGAGGGAATTTTTTCAAATCGTTACTGAGGGACACCTTAAGTAATCATTAAACGACTCTGAGTGCGGCTGTCATTTTATAAACGATTTAAATAAAACGCATTAAAAAATTACGAATTGGCACAGCAGAAATGTAAAATTTTCTCACCATAATAAAAAGTTTTTGTCACCATGGAACTTTTCTACTAGTTGACATGAAATTATTATCTCATCGCTCGGAACGCTTCCACTGGGGGCCTTTCCGCAACTGATAAAAAAGAGAAAATTTGGAAATCAAACAAAAATTTTGAGATTTCTCGTTGTGAATACGAACACCATAATTTTTACCTAGCTCGTGGGACTACGCAAAATTTTGGCAGCTTGTAAATATGTATACACATAAAGTTGTTTGGCGGTAATAAAGAGTCAAAATCAAAATGGAGAGTGGAAAAGAACAAAAAGCGTACGTTAGTTGTCAGTTTTAAAATAAATAAATTTATTTGCGAATATTTCTTTATTCTATTTATTGAAATGCAACCACGCGAAAAAGCTTGTGTTAATTATATTGATAATAGAACCTGGTAAATCCACAAATAAATACATTGCTTGTATTTCCATCAATATCGCAATGTATAAACACACAAAAATAAAGCTTTCGCACGAGCGATTTTTCAAATGCTTAAATTTATTTATCTAATAATAATGCAGCACACAACCCTGAAATCTAAGAAACAGTCTGCATTAAAAACAGGTAGAAGCCAAGGAGCGCAAATTCGGTGTTGGATTCGTGATAGGAGAGAGACTCCGCGCCGAGTACTAGCGTTCACCCCAGTGGACGAACGTCTAGCCACAATCCGCATTAAAACTAGATTCTTCAACATCTCGCTCATCTGCGCCCATGCCTCGACGGAAGAGAAGGATGAGGCGTCCAAGGATCTATTCTATGAGCGCTTGGTACGTACATATGAGCGCTGCCCCCGACACGATGTCAAAATCGTGCTTGGCGATTTTAATGCCAAGGTGGGCAAGGAAGGGATCTTTGGCGCCACTGTCGGAAAATTCAGCCTCCACGACGAAACGTCCGATACCGGACCGAGGCTGATCGACTTCGCCGGGGCCCGAAACATGGTAATATGTAGTACTAGGTTCCAGCATAAGAACATCCACCAAGCTACATGGCTGTCTCCAGATCGAAAAACGAGAAACCAAATCGATCATGTTGTGATAGACAAAAGGCATACTTCAAGCGTTTTAGACGTACGTACACTCCGAGGGCCAAACATCGACTCGGACCACTATCTTGTTGTAGCCAAGATACGCACCCGCCTCTGTGC
>NW_016161009.1:42330-42474 GCF_001687245.7 Rhagoletis zephyria
AAGACGCCGCCTATAGGGCCACGCTGCGATGGGGCGCAACGCTAGCCAAGTGAGACCGTTATAGGGAACTGAAGAAGGAAGCGAGACGTATTTGCCGCAATAAGAAGAGAGAGGCCGAAATACATGAGTGCGAAGAGCTTGAGA
>NW_016161009.1:42776-49638 GCF_001687245.7 Rhagoletis zephyria
GGCCGAAATACGTGAGTGCGAAGAGCTTGAGATGCTGGCCGATAGGAAGAACGCATGAAAATTCTACCAGAGTGTTAGGCAACTTACGGAAGGTTTCAAGACCGGGGCGAACTCCTGTAAGAACAACAATGGCGACCTAGTGACCGATGCCCAGAATATACTTAAATNAGGTTTCAAGACCGGGGCGAACTCCTGTAAGAACAACAATGGCGACCTAGTGACCGATGTCCAGAATATACTTAAATTGTGGAGGGAACACTTTTATAGCCTACCGAATGGCAGCAGCGCTGAAAGTAGTGAAGAAGACGAGCCCAAGTCCCCAGTCGATGATGATGGAGTAGCTGTCCCGCCGCCTGACTATGACGAGGTACGAATAGCGATTACGCGGCTGAAAAACAACAAAGCTGCTGGAGCTGACGACCTGCCAGCCGAACTATTCAAGTACGGCGGCGAGGAGCTGATGAGGTGCATGCATCAGCTCGTATGCAGAATATGGTCAGATGAACGCATGCCCGACGACTGGAATTTAAGTGTGCTCTGCCCAATTCACAAGAAAGGCGACCCCGCCATACGCGCCAACTACCGCGGAATCAGCCTTCTAAGCATAGGTTATAAGGTCGTATCGAGTGTATTGTGCGAAAGACTGAAGCCCACCGTCAACGAACTGATTGGACCTTCATCAGCGTGGCTTTAGGCCTGGAAAATCCACCATAGGTCAGGTATTCACAATACGCCAAATCTTGGAAAAGACCCGCGAGAATAGGATGGACATACACCATCTATTTGTCGATTTTAAAGCCGCTTTCGACAGCAGGAAGAGAAGTTGCCTTTATGCCGCGATGTCTGAATTTGGTATCCCCGCGAAACTAATACGGCTGTGTAAAATGACGTTGAGCAATACCACCAGCTCCATCAGAATAGGGAAGCACCTCTCCGAGCCGTTTGATACCAAACGAGAATTCAGACAAGGGGACTCCCTTTCGTGTGATTTCTTTAATCTGATGTTGGAGAAGATGTTAAAAGCCGCAGAACTGAACCGCTCAGGCACAATACTTTACGAGAGCGTACAATTGCTGTCGTATTCCGACGACATCGATATTATCGGTAAAAACAAGGGCTACGTCTGTTCTGCCTTCACGGGATTGGATAGAGAAGCAAAGCGAATGGGTCTGGTGGTGAACGAGGACAAAACGAAGTATCTCCTGGCATCACACAAACAGTCAGAGCATACGCGTCTTGGCACACACGTCACTGTTGACAGTTACAAGTTTGAAAAAGTAGACGACTTCGTTTATTTGGGAACCAGCATTAACACCAATAATAATGTCAGCCTTGAAATCCAACGGAGAGTCACTCTTGCCAACAAGTGTTACTTTGGGCTGAGTAGGCAATCGAGAAGTAAAGTCCTCTCTCGTCGTACAAAGATCTTACTATATAAGTCACTCATCATGCCTGTGCTGGTGTATGGCGCCGAGGCATGGACAATGAAAGCATCTGATGAGGCGGCTCTTGGAGTTTTCTAGAGAAAGATTCTGCGAAAGATTTATGGACCTTTACGAGTTGGTGATGGCGAATATCGCAGACGATTTAACGATGAGCTGTATGAGCTTTACAACGATATAGACATAGTGCAGCGAATTAAAATTCAGCGGCTCCGCTGGCTTGGCCATGTCGTTCGAATGGACAGAAACGCTCCTGCTCTGAAAATATTGAACGCGGGCCGCGAAAATATTTCCGCGTTGGAAAGATCAGGTGGAGAAGGACTTGGCTTCACTTGGCATTTCCAATTGGCGTCAGTTAGCACAGAAGAGAAGTGACGCGCGTGCTGTTTTGGACTCGGCCAAAATCGCTTAGGCGGTTACAGCGCCAATAAAGAGGAAGAAGAAGCCAATTTGACGACAAACTTTCAATAGTCGAAAGTTTTCGGGAGTAAAAATTAGAATGAGCGTGTGTAAGAAAAAATAGCCAATTAAATTTCACTGGCTGACGTTTTTAAGTATTTTTTTTGGTTTATTTTTATACCCGAGCGCACTTGTAACTTTGTTTAGATAACGGTTGTTTGTAACTGGGAAAACGAATAGAGATAGATATAGACAAATGTATACATAAATGATCAGAAGGAAAAGAGAAATCGATTAAGCGGTGACTGTCTGTCCGTGTCGAGTAAAAATTGAGGTATCTTAACGAAACTTGGTACGTGTACTTCTTTCAGGCGTAGGACGGATCGCATTGAAAATGGGCAAAATCGGACAATAACCACGCCCACCTCCCATATAACGGTGGTCTTCAGAAACACGAAAACTGCGATATTTTAGTTACTACTGAAGATTATTCACTCAAAATTGATATTTACAATACTTTATAAAATATTATAAATTTTTGGAAAATTGGAGCAGCCACGCCCTCTTATGGTTACGTGTGTATATCTTGGTAATCGCTCAACCAATTTCTCCCAAACTTAGTACAGTTGTTGGCCTTGGTACAACATACCAAATGGCTGAAAATTTTTAAAGTCGGACAATAAGCACGCCCACATCCCATATAACGGTAATTTAGAGAAATACGAAATCTTCGATAAATCCAGTAAATACTAAAGCTAATTTATTGAAAGTTGATACTTGCAACAATTCTTTACCAAGAAATACGTTTATGATAAAATTTTGGAAAATGGGCGTGGCAACGCTCACTAATGATCACATATATGTATCGCGATAACCGTTCTACCAATTTGTACCAAACTAGGTATGGTTATTTTGTTTGCCACATAAAAGCAAAAATTTGAAAATATTACTAAGTACGGACTAATATTAAGGCCACTTTTCATATAACGGTAAATTTCAGAAATGCTTAAAACTGCGATATTTTGAAATTTAAGGACGCTAATTTACTCAAAATTGATTCTAACAACAAACCCCTAAAAATAAGTAACATTGTTTGGAATTTTGGGAAATGGGCGTGATACCGCCCCCATATGACTATGTAGTGGGTTAATGCGCCACAATAGTGCCATCTATGTATCAATAACACGCAACAAGCAATGCACCTGACTTCTGGCAGCGCATTCATTTTGACATTCCTTTGTTTATCTATTCTTTGAAAAGATTGATTATCATCGTCGTTCTAGCTAGCTGCATGTGCAGCACAATTACATTTTGTGAATTTCATATATTAATTAGTTGTTGGATTATATTTAATAAAGTGGTTGTTAACCACTAAAAATATCGTGTTGTTTCATTGCACTACGCAGAGGCAACCAAAAGTGGTGACCTCGACGGCGGGAAAAGCCTAATTCAATAGCAGAATTGAAGTCCAGCAAAAGTCAGCCATTTTCACTAAATTTTGCCACGGATCACCCGATTTTTATAACGGCAGTTCTGCTTCATGCCAGGTTCCCGTTATAACTTTCGCTCCTCAGCTAAAAACGAAGACACAAAAATGTCTGAAATAGAAAAAGAACTCGCCGAAAAACTACGCCTACTGGAAGTAGAGTGCCAACGTCTTCAGACTGTGTACGAGCAGCAGCAGCAACAGCAACAGCCAATTGTACAAAGGGATTTGCAGCGACCACACGGAAACTTAATAGTACCGAAATTTAATAAAAGCAATCCGCACTTGTGGTTCGCTCAACTAGAGCGATCGTTCCGTTTGTACAAAGTGCAGAATGACGACGACAAATTCGATTTTGTCACCATACATCTCGAAGAAGAGATTACAACGTTTGTTGAAGACCTCATAACAAAGCCACCACAAACAAATAAATATGATGCACTAAAGTCTCGGTTACTTGACAAATTTGCTGAAAGTGCCGAGTCAAAGTTACGTCGATTGTTACAAGGAGGTGGCACAGCAGGCATGAAACCGATAGAAATTCTGTCATATATGCGTCGACTAGCGCCCGATCCCGGCAGCGAGGCCATCATCCACACGTTATTCATCGGAGAAATGCCACAATCCATTCGCCCTGTTCTAAGCGTTTGGGAGGAGAAAGACATCGAAAAACTTGCAAAGATAGCTGACAAGATGCTCGAAGCAGTTGCAACTAATACAAATAGCATCTTGGCAACGCACACGTCCGCTGACAACTCTATCCAGGCAGTATCTGACACAATGTCCTTATCAGAAATGAGTGCAGCTTTGAAGTCGCTTACCTCAAAGGTAAGTAAAATAAGTAGCGAACTAAAATCTCTTAAGTCTTGCAGAAGTCGAAGCAACTCTCGCCAGAGAACACCAAAAGCATCTGCAAAAAAGAACAATACTGATGGGCAACCGAACCTATGTTACTTCCACACGAAATTCGGAGATAACGCAAAAAAGTGTCGCCCCAACTGCAGTCGCTACAAGTCGTCAAACTAAAACGGCTGTCGCCAATAGCGCTGATTGGTAACAGCCGCGAAGTTAACAGCGTTAATCAATCAATAATTCGCACAAATATTAAAAACAACAAAACAATCAAACAAACTTTAAAAACAACAAACAACGCTACTATAGCAACAACAAACCAAAGCAAGCAGGCAATTGAGAAGCGCTTATATGTCTGCGACACAAAATCCAAAGTCACTTTTCTTATTGATTCCGGATCGGTGGTGTCTGTTTTACCACGCTCTTCAGCAAATAGCAAAATCAAAGAAGGTGACTTGCAATTGTATGCAGCAAATCAAACGGTCATACGAACATACGGCAATCAACTTATGCAAGTCGATTTGGGTTTACGGCGATCGTTCAGCTGGCTGTTCACAGTAGCTGATGTTCAAAATTCAATTATAGGTGCCGACTTTCTCGCTTACTTTAAAGTACTAATCGATTTAAATAACAAGCGTCTAATCGACACAACGACGGGCCTCACAACTAGTGGCGAGCTCGCCAACACATGCATTTTTGCAGTATCAACTCTTAACAAAGCCAACCGGTTTTACAATGTTCTCAACGAATTTGTTGATGTCACTAAGCCGATTTCGAAATTCGATAGTAACAAAGTTGTCCACTCAGTTCGACACCACATCGAAACTTCTGGTAACACAGTAGCCAGTAGACCACGGCGTCTCACCGGCAAAAGGCTTGAAGCGGCTAAGGCAGAAGTTAACTTTTTGCTGCAGCAAGGCATATGTAGAATTTCGAAAAGCTCATGGTCTAGTCCACTACACATGGTGGCCAAAAAATCCGGAGGCTGGCGTGCGTGTGGCGACTATCGAAACCTAAATTCGATAACTGTCCCGGATCGTTATCCCATCGCCCACGTTCATGACTTCGCCAACAAATTGCACGGTAGCACAGGTTTCTCAACCTTAGACCTGGTCCGGGCATACTACCAAATACCGATGGCTGAGGATGACGTTAAAAAGACCGCTATTTGCACGCCTTTCGGTTTAATCGAATTTTTGTTCATGCCTTTCGGCCTCAAAAATGCAACTCAGACATTTCAGAGGTTTATGGATGAAATATTCAGAGGTATCGAATTTGTATTTTGCTACATTGATGACATTCTCATCATGTCCAGTACACCGAAAGAGCATGAAGAACACCTTCGAACTGTCTTATCAATTCTACGAAAAAATGGCCTTAGCATAAACGTCAACAAATGCCATTTTGCGCAATCCGAAGTATCTTTTTTAAGCTATGTAATCAACAAAGACGGCATCAGACCATCTGACACTCATATAAAGGCGATGGCTGAGTTTAAGAAACCAGAAACTTTATGCGAGCTTGGTCGTTTTTTGGGTATCATAAACTATTACCGACGCTGTATACCGCGCGCTTCCGAAATGCAAGCACCATTGAGTGATTTTATTCGTAATATTAAAAAAAACGATAAACGAAAAGTTCCGTGGACAAAAGAGACAATTGACGCATTCGAGGCTTGTAAACAAAGCGTGGTCAACGCAGCGATCCTCGCTCACCCAGCACCCAATGCCAAATTAGCCATTGTCTGCGACGCTTCTAACGTGGCCATTGGAGCAGCTCTCGAGCAGGAAGTGAATGACACTTGGCAACCTCTAGGTTTTTTTTCGAGAAAACTAAGTAACACAGAAAAGAATTACAGCACCTACGATCGCGAGCTGCTTGCAGTGTACGATGCGATTCGCCATTTTAAACATTTTCTCGAAGCACGTAATTTCGTAATCAAAACGGATCATAAACCATTGATTTATGCGTTCCAACAAAAGCCGGAGAAAGCATCACCGCGACAACTACGACACTTAGATTTTATATCACAGTTTTCGACAGCAATTGTTCACGTTAAAGGCAGTGAAAACACTGTGGCTGATGCACTTTCGCGTTTAGAGGCAATTTCCATGCCATCAGCTATAACTCTGGCTGACATCGAGAAATCTCAGGCAGACGACGAAGAGTTGTTGCGCGGTAACACATCCCTCAAGTTACAATCAGTACAATTTGACAACTGTAAAATTTATTGCGATGTATCGACGGGCCAGGGGAGACCATATGTTCCACAAAACTTACGATATAAAGTTTTTTCAGCAGTGCATGGGCTATCACACCCGAGTGGCAGATCGACAAGTCAACAGGTGAGGCAAAAGTACGTTTGGCCGTCAATGAAAAGGGACATAACCGAATGGGCGAAAAACTGCATCCCCTGCCAACGCGCGAAAATTCATCGCCACAACAAACTAATACCGCAAAAAATCAACGTGCCTGACAACAGATTCGACCACGTCCACTTGAACATAATTGTTATGCCACATTCGCACGGATATCGCTACTGCCTCACAATGATCGATCGGTTCTCTCGCTGGCCCGAAGCAATACCGTTGAGAGATATCACAGCTGACACGATTACGAATGCTTTTTGGGTACATTGGATATCCCGGTTTGGATGTCCAAAAATAATTACGACCGACCAAGG
>NW_016161009.1:50123-56482 GCF_001687245.7 Rhagoletis zephyria
CGACATACACCATCTATTTGTCGATTTTAAAGCCGCTTTCGACAGCAGGAAGAGAAGTTGCCTTTATGCCGCGATGTCTGAATTTGGTATCCCCGCGAAACTAATACGGCTGTGTAAAATGACGTTGAGCAATACCACCAGCTCCGTCAGAATAGGGAAGGACCTCTCCGAGCCGTTTGATACCAAACGAGGTTTCAGACAAGGGGACCCCCTTTCGTGTGATTTCTTTAATCTTATGTTGGAGAAGATATTAAAAGCCGCAGAACTGAACCGCTCAGGCACAATACTTTACGAGAGCGTACAATTGCTGTCGTATTCCGACGACATCGATATTATCGGTAAAAACAAGGGCTACGTCTGTTCTGCCTTCACGGGATTGGATAGAGAAGCAAAGCGAATGGGTCTGGTGGTGAACGAGGACAAAACGAAGTATCTCCTGTCAGCACACAAACAGTCAGAGCATACGCGTCTTGGCACCCACGTCACTGTTGACAGTTACAAGTTTGAAAAAGTAGACGACTTCGTTTATTTGGGAACCAGCATTAACACCAATAATAATGTCAGCCTTGAAATCCAACGGAGAATCACTCTTGCCAACAAGTGCTACTTTGGGCTGAGTAGGCAATTGAGAAGTAAAGTCCTCTCTCGTCGTACAAAGATCTTACTATATAAGTCACTCATCATGCCTGTGCTGGTGTATGGCGCCGAGGCATGGACAATGAAAGCATCTGATGAGGCGGCTCTTGGAGTTTTTGAGAGAAAGATTCTGCGAAAGATTTACGGACCTTTACGCGTTGGTGATGGCGAATATCGCAGACGATTTAACGATGAGCTGTATGAGCTTTACAACGATATAGACATAGTGCAGCGAATTAAAATTCAGCGGCTCCGCTGGCTTGGCCATGTCGTTCGAATGGACAGAAACGCTCCTGCTCTGAAAATATTGAACGCGGGCCGCGAAAATATTTCCGCGTTGGAAAGATCAGGTGGAGAAGGACTTGGCTTCACTTGGCATTTCCAATTGGCGTCAGTTAGCACAGAAGAGAAGTGACGCGCGTGCTGTTTTGGACTCGGCCAAAATCGCTTAGGCGGTTACAGCGCCAATAAAGAGGAAGAAGAAGCCAATTTGACGACAAACTTTCAATAGTCGAAAGTTTTCGGGAGTAAAAATTAGAATGAGCGTGTGTAAGAAAAAATAGCCAATTAAATTTCACTGGCTGACGTTTTTAAGTATTTTTTTTTGGTTTATTTTTATACCCGAGCGCACTTGTAACTTTGTTTAGATAACGGTTGTTTGTAACTGGGAAAACGAATAGAGATAGATATAGACAAATGTATACATAAATGATCAGAAGGAAAAGAGAAATCGATTAAGCGGTGACTGTCTGTCCGTGTCGAGTAAAAATTGAGGTATCTTAACGAAACTTGGTACGTGTACTTCTTTCAGGCGTAGGACGGATCGCATTGAAAATGGGCAAAATCGGACAATAACCACGCCCACCTCCCATATAACGGTGGTCTTCAGAAACACGAAAACTGCGATATTTTAGTTACTACTGAAGATTATTCACTCAAAATTGATATTTACAATACTTTATAAAATATTATAAATTTTTGGAAAATTGGAGCAGCCACGCCCTCTTATGGTTACGTGTGTATATCTTGGTAATCGCTCAACCAATTTCTCCCAAACTTAGTACAGTTGTTGGCCTTGGTACAACATACCAAATGGCTGAAAATTTTTAAAGTCGGACAATAAGCACGCCCACATCCCATATAACGGTAATTTAGAGAAATACGAAATCTTCGATAAATCCAGTAAATACTAAAGCTAATTTATTGAAAGTTGATACTTGCAACAATTCTTTACCAAGAAATACGTTTATGATAAAATTTTGGAAAATGGGCGTGGCAACGCTCACTAATGATCACATATATGTATCGCGATAACCGTTCTACCAATTTGTACCAAACTAGGTATGGTTATTTTGTTTGCCACATAAAAGCAAAAATTTGAAAATATTACTAAGTACGGACTAATATTAAGGCCACTTTTCATATAACGGTAAATTTCAGAAATGCTTAAAACTGCGATATTTTGAAATTTAAGGACGCTAATTTACTCAAAATTGATTCTAACAACAAACCCCTAAAAATAAGTAACATTGTTTGGAATTTTGGGAAATGGGCGTGATACCGCCCCCATATGACTATGTAGTGGGTTAATGCGCCACAATAGTGCCATCTATGTATCAATAACACGCAACAAGCAATGCACCTGACTTCTGGCAGCGCATTCATTTTGACATTCCTTTGTTTATCTATTCTTTGAAAAGATTGATTATCATCGTCGTTCTAGCTAGCTGCATGTGCAGCACAATTACATTTTGTGAATTTCATATATTAATTAGTTGTTGGATTATATTTAATAAAGTGGTTGTTAACCACTAAAAATATCGTGTTGTTTCATTGCACTACGCAGAGGCAACCAAAAGTGGTGACCTCGACGGCGGGAAAAGCCTAATTCAATAGCAGAATTGAAGTCCAGCAAAAGTCAGCCATTTTCACTAAATTTTGCCACGGATCACCCGATTTTTATAACGGCAGTTCTGCTTCATGCCAGGTTCCCGTTATAACTTTCGCTCCTCAGCTAAAAACGAAGACACAAAAATGTCTGAAATAGAAAAAGAACTCGCCGAAAAACTACGCCTACTGGAAGTAGAGTGCCAACGTCTTCAGACTGTGTACGAGCAGCAGCAGCAACAGCAACAGCCAATTGTACAAAGGGATTTGCAGCGACCACACGGAAACTTAATAGTACCGAAATTTAATAAAAGCAATCCGCACTTGTGGTTCGCTCAACTAGAGCGATCGTTCCGTTTGTACAAAGTGCAGAATGACGACGACAAATTCGATTTTGTCACCATACATCTCGAAGAAGAGATTACAACGTTTGTTGAAGACCTCATAACAAAGCCACCACAAACAAATAAATATGATGCACTAAAGTCTCGGTTACTTGACAAATTTGCTGAAAGTGCCGAGTCAAAGTTACGTCGATTGTTACAAGGAGGTGGCACAGCAGGCATGAAACCGATAGAAATTCTGTCATATATGCGTCGACTAGCGCCCGATCCCGGCAGCGAGGCCATCATCCACACGTTATTCATCGGAGAAATGCCACAATCCATTCGCCCTGTTCTAAGCGTTTGGGAGGAGAAAGACATCGAAAAACTTGCAAAGATAGCTGACAAGATGCTCGAAGCAGTTGCAACTAATACAAATAGCATCTTGGCAACGCACACGTCCGCTGACAACTCTATCCAGGCAGTATCTGACACAATGTCCTTATCAGAAATGAGTGCAGCTTTGAAGTCGCTTACCTCAAAGGTAAGTAAAATAAGTAGCGAACTAAAATCTCTTAAGTCTTGCAGAAGTCGAAGCAACTCTCGCCAGAGAACACCAAAAGCATCTGCAAAAAAGAACAATACTGATGGGCAACCGAACCTATGTTACTTCCACACGAAATTCGGAGATAACGCAAAAAAGTGTCGCCCCAACTGCAGTCGCTACAAGTCGTCAAACTAAAACGGCTGTCGCCAATAGCGCTGATTGGTAACAGCCGCGAAGTTAACAGCGTTAATCAATCAATAATTCGCACAAATATTAAAAACAACAAAACAATCAAACAAACTTTAAAAACAACAAACAACGCTACTATAGCAACAACAAACCAAAGCAAGCAGGCAATTGAGAAGCGCTTATATGTCTGCGACACAAAATCCAAAGTCACTTTTCTTATTGATTCCGGATCGGTGGTGTCTGTTTTACCACGCTCTTCAGCAAATAGCAAAATCAAAGAAGGTGACTTGCAATTGTATGCAGCAAATCAAACGGTCATACGAACATACGGCAATCAACTTATGCAAGTCGATTTGGGTTTACGGCGATCGTTCAGCTGGCTGTTCACAGTAGCTGATGTTCAAAATTCAATTATAGGTGCCGACTTTCTCGCTTACTTTAAAGTACTAATCGATTTAAATAACAAGCGTCTAATCGACACAACGACGGGCCTCACAACTAGTGGCGAGCTCGCCAACACATGCATTTTTGCAGTATCAACTCTTAACAAAGCCAACCGGTTTTACAATGTTCTCAACGAATTTGTTGATGTCACTAAGCCGATTTCGAAATTCGATAGTAACAAAGTTGTCCACTCAGTTCGACACCACATCGAAACTTCTGGTAACACAGTAGCCAGTAGACCACGGCGTCTCACCGGCAAAAGGCTTGAAGCGGCTAAGGCAGAAGTTAACTTTTTGCTGCAGCAAGGCATATGTAGAATTTCGAAAAGCTCATGGTCTAGTCCACTACACATGGTGGCCAAAAAATCCGGAGGCTGGCGTGCGTGTGGCGACTATCGAAACCTAAATTCGATAACTGTCCCGGATCGTTATCCCATCGCCCACGTTCATGACTTCGCCAACAAATTGCACGGTAGCACAGTTTTCTCAACCTTAGACCTGGTCCGGGCATACTACCAAATACCGATGGCTGAGGATGACGTTAAAAAGACCGCTATTTGCACGCCTTTCGGTTTAATCGAATTTTTGTTCATGCCTTTCGGCCTCAAAAATGCAACTCAGACATTTCAGAGGTTTATGGATGAAATATTCAGAGGTATCGAATTTGTATTTTGCTACATTGATGACATTCTCATCATGTCCAGTACACCGAAAGAGCATGAAGAACACCTTCGAACTGTCTTATCAATTCTACGAAAAAATGGCCTTAGCATAAACGTCAACAAATGCCATTTTGCGCAATCCGAAGTATCTTTTTTAAGCTATGTAATCAACAAAGACGGCATCAGACCATCTGACACTCATATAAAGGCGATGGCTGAGTTTAAGAAACCAGAAACTTTATGCGAGCTTGGTCGTTTTTTGGGTATCATAAACTATTACCGACGCTGTATACCGCGCGCTTCCGAAATGCAAGCACCATTGAGTGATTTTATTCGTAATATTAAAAAAAACGATAAACGAAAAGTTCCGTGGACAAAAGAGACAATTGACGCATTCGAGGCTTGTAAACAAAGCGTGGTCAACGCAGCGATCCTCGCTCACCCAGCACCCAATGCCAAATTAGCCATTGTCTGCGACGCTTCTAACGTGGCCATTGGAGCAGCTCTCGAGCAGGAAGTGAATGACACTTGGCAACCTCTAGGTTTTTTTTCGAGAAAACTAAGTAACACAGAAAAGAATTACAGCACCTACGATCGCGAGCTGCTTGCAGTGTACGATGCGATTCGCCATTTTAAACATTTTCTCGAAGCACGTAATTTCGTAATCAAAACGGATCATAAACCATTGATTTATGCGTTCCAACAAAAGCCGGAGAAAGCATCACCGCGACAACTACGACACTTAGATTTTATATCACAGTTTTCGACAGCAATTGTTCACGTTAAAGGCAGTGAAAACACTGTGGCTGATGCACTTTCGCGTTTAGAGGCAATTTCCATGCCATCAGCTATAACTCTGGCTGACATCGAGAAATCTCAGGCAGACGACGAAGAGTTGTTGCGCGGTAACACATCCCTCAAGTTACAATCAGTACAATTTGACAACTGTAAAATTTATTGCGATGTATCGACGGGCCAGGGGAGACCATATGTTCCACAAAACTTACGATATAAAGTTTTTTCAGCAGTGCATGGGCTATCACACCCGAGTGGCAGATCGACAAGTCAACAGGTGAGGCAAAAGTACGTTTGGCCGTCAATGAAAAGGGACATAACCGAATGGGCGAAAAACTGCATCCCCTGCCAACGCGCGAAAATTCATCGCCACAACAAACTAATACCGCAAAAAATCAACGTGCCTGACAACAGATTCGACCACGTCCACTTGAACATAATTGTTATGCCACATTCGCACGGATATCGCTACTGCCTCACAATGATCGATCGGTTCTCTCGCTGGCCCGAAGCAATACCGTTGAGAGATATCACAGCTGACACGATTACGAATGCTTTTTGGGTACATTGGATATCCCGGTTTGGATGTCCAAAAATAATTACGACCGACCAAGGTACCCAATTTGAATCGGCGTTATTTAACGGTTTGAGTAAGCTTGTTGGTGGTCAACATATACACACAACAGCATATCATCCGCAATCCAACGGGATGATAGAGCGGTGGCATCGGTCGTTAAAGGCAGCTTTAATGTGTAACACACAACTTCCTTGGCCAAAACTGTTACCAGTAGCACTACTTGGCCTGAGAACTTGTTACAAACCGGATCTTAAAGCTTCAGCAGCTGAGATGCTGTATGGTTCGACAATACGTATCCCA
>NW_016161010.1:0-31476 GCF_001687245.7 Rhagoletis zephyria
ATTTTACAATCAGAATTTGAGTGTCCTCATGTTAAGGTAAGTGAAAATTTAGTCAAAACATAAATAATGGTTTATATGATTCACCTGATCTTAGATAAATGACTGTAAAATTATAAAATATATGTTTGAAAAATATTTCAAACAAAAACGTAGGCAAAGTCAGCACGGTCATTATTTTTTTCTACTCTTGTTTTGAACAACAAAAATATACATCATTCTATTTTGTATATTAGTTTCTTCTGAATTTTTTTTTACATGCCTCTTATTTTCTTTGTTTTAAAGGTTTCGCGCTGTTGCGGCTTAAAGATAACTTCCGAAGGCTATGTGGTCACTTTGGCCAAAAATAATCACCATGTGCTGGTACTTAACACGCTTTACGTTCACTGATCGCAGATCAAAACCACAACTAGCAGTTGTATCAGCGGCAGCAGCAATAACAACAACACTACTGGGGGTAACGTAAGCAATTTTCCAATGAATGTATCCAATGGAAATGGTAGTGGCGGTGGCGTTGGCGTTGGCAGCAGTGGCAGTGCCTATGAAAGCGTTAACTGCGGCATTATCGCAGTCAACAATGCCATCAGCAGCAATAGATATACAACGAATAACAGCGGCAGCACAAGCAGCAGCAGTAGCAATAATAACAATCACAATGTCAATAATCTTCATCCCCACACTTATCAGCAACAGCAGCAATATAACCATCCACCCCAACCACATAATCACCATTATCATGCAACCCACCATTATCAGCAGCCTCAGCAACAACAACAGCAACAGCAACAGCATAGTTTAAACAGCGCTAGTATTATGGGTAGTGCCATACATAGCAACAACAATCAAATGCATACTAGCAGCAGCAGCAGCAGCAGCAGCGGCGGCGGTAGTGCGCTACAACGTTCAACGGATAATAAATCTAGCCTCTGGTTGATGATGAATGGTGTAGGTGCGACGGCTGCTGGGGTTGGAGTTGCTGCTGATAGAGCCTTGCCACAGCCACCGCCCCACGGTCAACACTAATGTGCGCTGCCAAGACAGTAAAGCGGAACGCAGATTTGATGGATAGCAAGCGTGCTTTTAGCAGGTAATTGCTTTAAAGCGGCCAAACCATAATACAAATACAATTTATATATACGTATATGTACATATTTATATATAAATGAACCAGTGAAAGCGAATTATTCGATTATTAAGAAATGCCTATAATACATAAGTGGAGATTTCGCCCCATGCAAAATACGATTTTGTGAGTAAATGTAAATGAAAAAATCTATTTTTAGCAATTAGAAAAAGAAACAAATAAGTATATACAAACATACACAAGCAAAATACACGATAACACCAATACACAACACTGCGCGTAGACAATTTGAAATCTCAAACGAAGAAAACCATTTTGAAATTACGGTAGATATCACCAAAAAAAAATTAAAAATGTTATACACACAACTTGTTTAATTTATAAAAGAATAAGCTTTAACATACAGACATAGTATATTGTTTTTGATCTCTTTTCCAAGTTTTATTGCTTTTTCAAATCTATACCACAAAGAAGGATTATGCTTCGCCAAAAATCAGTCATAAGTTCGCTTTTTCTTGCTTCTTTCTTTTTTTTTTTAATTTACGAAGAAAAACGTAACACTCTTCGCAGACTTTTTACAAATAGCGCCGGCGTGCAGTTGGTTGTGAAAGAGTGTTTGAGCGACAGGTGATTCAAAAAACGCTTAAAATAATGGTTAAATATGCAAATAACTCATAAACACAAAAAACAATCGAATGAATACTTTCAAGAGACCATTTCGGAAGGCACATTCCAAGTGAATATTTGAAAAAAAAAATTTTGGAAGTAGTTGAAAAAATATGATAACAAAAACGTTACATAAAATTATCAAAATTATTTTTTCTTAATAAAAATTAATGTTGCCAAGAATAATTCTGTGATAAAATTTAAGCATTGACAAATGCATTAGCAAAAGTTGTAGTTGGGAATCAGAAATTGGTTATCGCTTGGTCAAAATTTAGCAAAAAATTGAGAGATCCATTTGTGCAAATTAAATGTTTTTGTTGTTTAGCAATCACTTGACGATCACACGACCGCCCTGCGCGCGCTACCCATGTGTTTATGAGCTTGAGTATTATGTTTTCAAATTCAATTGTAACAACAAGGATGGCGTTTAATTTTCATTAAACCTAAATAAAGCATTTATAAAACTGGCAATTCCTTTAAGTTTCACACTGTTTACGTTTCTTGTTATACGTATGCAAGAGTTGGCAAGTCAATAATATGCAGTGCCGTGATGGAGTGATTAATGTAAAATTTTAATATTTAAAAGTGAAAATAATAAAAAGGTAAATTTTTGTTATTTTGAAATATGTACTTGCGAAGTCCTTTAAATACACACTTTTTATTTTTATTTTAAACAGTCGTGCTATGCAAGAACAAGCGACAGTGAATTTTAGCGTGTAATCTTACAAATCTAAAAAAAAAATAAAAACGGCATACAATTCAATTAGTGTAAAAGCGGGATTTATTTTTATTCTTCAAATGGTCGGTAATGGAAGAGCAATTAAAATAGCCTTCATGCAAATAAATACATTTATAGTCTTTAACACATACAAAATGAGAGAAAACGAATTCAATAACAACAAAACAAAAACAACATAAAAAAGGCTGGTTTTCCAAGACATTATTTTTATTATTATTATCTAATATTTTAAACAACAATTTAAATATTAATTATTACATAGCCTACCACATACATTTTAAAGCAAAGCGAAATATTTTACATATTTTCTTTAATGCGCTGTAAACTTTAACATTTATTTTAATCCGACTTTCAATTGTTATGTATAAAACATGTTTGTTTTTCGATATATAAATTCAATATTAAATATTACATACAAATATGTATACAATCATACCTACATTTTATTGAGAACAACATCATTAAATTTACTCACACAAACAAATGCAAATGTGTAAATACTTTACTTTTACAACATTGGCATTGTTGACGGTTGCGGCGGTTGGCAACGAATTCCATGTAAAAAAAAAACAAAAATGAATACCTTTTTTATTTAACAAAAGGCCTTATTGTTGTTGCGTCCGCCCCAGCTTATTTTAAACAATATTAGAGTAATTCAAGAAAACGCGCAAATGCCTCGTAACCACGTAAGCCTTGTAAACTTACTTAATTTTGTATGGAAAATCGAATTATTTACGAGATTTGCGCGGTTACAAGGCATTTACACGTTTACCTGAATACCCATATTATTACTTTATTTTTCTTTTTCCCGTTTTTAAGCTTTTGCGATCTTCTTTTATTAATTGTTGTAAATGAAAGAAAATCAACAACAAAATAAAAACATACTAGCAACTTGTGTGTTTCAAATATTTTCTTGTCATTTTTTGTATTATTCATAATTTTAACTTTATTTTATTTTCATATTAACGAAGAGACAGAAATTTTAAAATCTATTATTATATATTTACAAATTAAATATGTATGTAAAACACGAACAATAACAAAAATGTAAAAAAAAAAAACAAAAAAGAATTAACGAAAAGCTACCTAAGAATTTTTATTGCAATTTTTAATGATATATCAATAAATTTTTAATTTGAAAATTTTTTTTTTATTTATATTTTAATTTTTTACAAATTTTAATTGTAAATGTACATACATATTACATATACATACATTTGTAAGACTTTTATTGAAGTGAAATGAAGCGAAGCAAAATAACAGAATAAAAAAGCAAAAAAACATTGTATTTAGCAATTTTGAGGTCGTGGGAAGGCAATTGCTACTAAGAAAGTATACTAAGAAAAACAAAAACTAAAACAACAACCATAACAAACACAACAACCAATAATCGCATATTTTCAAGTCATTTTTGATTATTTAGACATGTTGTTTTTTTAATATATAATTATATATAAATAGCCTTAGTGCATACATATATACATACATACATATATGATGACTTAAAACAGTTTACAATAATTGTTAGTGTAGAAATTATATATATAAAATTAGCGCAGGAGAATTTCAAAGAAAAAAAATTAGAAAATATCTATGGTACTCAACTCAAATTTAGCGAGAATTTGAGCACTTTGAAGAGAGTTGAATTGAAGCAAAGCTTGGTGAAAGTGTTGGAAATTGAATTATCTAAAAATAGTTTAAGCGCGAACAACATGTTTTTTTGTAGGATATTGTGTACTTTTCAATCTATTTGGGAAATTACAAAAAAAAAAAATTTAAAAAAAAAAACGAACAATTATGTACACTATATTGGTAACGAAATGGAAATCTCTGCACTAAAATTTAAATTTCACTATCCACCTTTCTTTTCTCATATGTATTCAAATGCTTGCCACTTTGCGCCAATTACGATAACAAAAATTACATATTATTTTTTCTCAAGTGGCTTTCTCGATATTTACACAAACTATTCCCTTTTGAATCCATTAACAAAAAAAAAATTGAATACAAATAACTATTTTCTTAATACATAAGTGGCTTAATTTTATTAATTACGAAAATTTACATCTTAGTTTTAATTAGTCTTACATATATAATTTTTATAGTTTTTAAACTTTTAACTTCTTGTAAATTTGCTGCTGTGTTTTTCCCTTTAATTTGGGTTTGTCAAACAAAACTATTTTGTTTACTATCACTATACAACTTATTATTATTATTATTATTATTTTTTAATATAATGTTATCGTTATAACTTTTATTTTAGGACGTATATAATGTAGTTAAAGCTAAACTAAAACGAAGGAGGAAGAATGTAAGAGAGAAAACAGCTACAAAAAAGCATTTTAGCTCTATATGCCAAAACGTATTGATATTATTTTTTCACTTCCACTCACCGCAAATAACGACTACAACAATAACAAAAACATTGGTTTGTTGTTAGTGTTTAAACTGGTTTTTAATGTGTAATTTTATTTTATTATATAATTTTTTTTAAATACCTGATCATGATATTTGGTTTTAATTTGTTTTGACTTTTAATTCAAATGTGCTTTTAAATTATAAATTTATCTTTTGTTTTCATCATTACAGTTTTTAATTTATTTTTTGTTACCAAAAAGAGTTTGCTTTTAATTTTGAAATACTATGGTATACAGTTTAATTCGTAATTAAATTTTTTTTTTAATAATTTTATATTTTTTTTATTATTATCTATTTTTTTTTTTTAACTTTAAGTAAATCAACATAATGCGCTTTTAATGATGTCCTTGTTGTGTTAGTGAGACTTTCGTACTTGACGCTATTTTAGTTTTTGTAGGAAGGTTTTTCTTCGTTCCAATGAAAAATTTATTAAAACAAATATTTAAGTTTTACAAAATCTATAAGTATATAGTTTAACAAAAACGAAAAATATATAATATAAATATAGTATATATACATATATTAATTATAAATTGTTAACATGTTGAATTCGTGCTCGAAAATGTATAATTGATAAAACGTCACTTTGCTGTGCTTTTACCTTTTTATTAAAATTGAAATTAAAAATTAAAAAAAAAACAAAATTAAAAAAAAAACGTTAGTATAACTTTTACTATTTTTTGTGGTTTTACAATATCACATACGTACATATGTATACAAACATGCAATTTAAAAGTGAACACTAAAGTGAACAATTTGCATATTTGTAGAACTTAGCGACCTCTTTATTATATTCCTTTTTCGCAATTAAGTGTTTAGAATTTATATTTACATAAATACATACATACATACATTACTGAAACCTACTCACACACCTACAGACAAATATACAAAAATATATACCATAAATAAAAAAAAACAGGATGTCAGCTTTTTAATTGAACCCACGTTTGCTCGTTAGAGATCTCTTGGCTTCATAAAGTAACATTTTAATTTTTTATCGTATAATTCGTTTATAATCCGTTTTTTTTTCACAAGCTCAGACAAAGCTTCGCTAAGCCTCAACTTTGCCAGGAAATTAATTTTTATCCGGCAGGTTCTGCAATTCACTTCCGAGTGAATTTGAGACAAGTTCACCTAGAATTCAAATTGACAGGGGTTGAGATTCACTCGGAAATGAATTGCAGAACCTGCCTGACTGTGTTTCCCAACAAAAAAAGCTTCTTTCGTCGCAATCTACTACCACTACTTTTCGCAAAAAAAAAATGTTTTAAGGGCATATATCATTTACCGAGTACAAGTTTTGGTAAATGGTATTTCGATTCCAGCGCCATCTAGCGAATTCAAATCTTGTGTCGACATATACAAATAGAACCAAAAAGAAACAAAAGAATCCGCCATGCGGCAAATAAATTTTATTTATGTATAAGATGATTTTTAATTTGTGTGTCTGTCTCACATTGTTTCCTTTCCAATTTGGTATGGCTTACGTACGCTGCATTTCATGGTTCTGCGTAGTAATTTACACTATTGAAAGATGGCAACATAAAATTTGTCTAGCATGGGACCTTCAGCCTAATGAAATGCTTTGTACTTCAATCCTTGACTTTATTCAAATATTTTCGAAATAACGAAAGTTAGATTTGTTTCTGTGGCATTGAGACTTTAGCCCAGAGGCGGTAAATTTTGACATTTCCACCAATGATTTGATCATTAAAATACGGGAGTTTTGATCTCAATTTTATCGAGATTGGCTTGGTGAAAAAAGAGCACAAGGCAACCCATGTTTACAACAACAATAACTGTGCTCATAAGCAATAACCGTTTAAGTCGAAAAACCTGAATTGGAGAAAAACTTTTTAAATAGCCTAGCTGGCGAGAAGGGGGATTTCACATACACACGGAATAGTAGTTGCAGCATACGATAACATATATAACTCAATTCATTTTAAAGTCGACTTAGGAAATTATTGCTTATGACCACAGATATATGCCCGCTCCATTATTCCTTGAGGAAAGATTGAGGCAACAGGCTGTGAAGTATGAGAAGTAAAAATTCCCTGGACACACACGAAATAATGGCAATTTTTTTCTTGACCGTTTTCTTGAGAGCTGCATACTGGCCTTTAATAAAAAATTCTCTGGAAGGGACTCATTTAGGCCACATATTTTTCTTCGAGATAATATTAAACAAAAATTGTGTTTTTGAATATTTTACTTTCAAATTTATTGAGTACCTAAATATGTTTTTAAGTTGAAAGTCCAATACATAAGCGTGATGGTTAAATAGTTGACTTACTGTAAAAGATTATAGTTTATCGCCGGGGGACAAAATGATCAATGTACCAATGAAATTTTTATTAAAAAAAAACTTTTTTATTTCAAAAGGTTTTATTTCTTTCCCAAGTTAGTTTTTTGAATGTGATTGACAATCATTTTTAACTAAATTTTTCACGCTTTGGTTCTTGATTTGTTATTTTTTATTTGAAGATTTTTCTTTTCTTAAATAGTTGGATGAGTTAGCCTTATTTAAGCCGACCCTTTCCTCGCCGTTTTTTTTTTTTTTTTTAAAGTGATTCAACAGATGTCGTATTAGAGTGGTTCTTAAAATATCAATAATACGTACAAAATAAACAACATCCATGAAATTTTCAAAATTAAAAATAAAATTTTAAAGTTCGTCAGCAGGATTTGAAAAAACTTAATTTTCTTTAAATCGCAAAAATTTGGCAAACCGCTGACTTTGATTATAACTCAACGAGTTTATGAATTTATATGTATAAGTTTTATTAATATGTCAAATTTATCAGAGATTTCAAGTCAAAATTTTGTCGAATTTTCGCGATCTTTTTCAAATTTAAATTTTTTCAAACACTGACGGCGACCGCTAAAATTGGTTTAAAATTTTGAAATCTTCGTAAGTAGAACAAAGAAGGGGTGGGGTGCGTGCCCCATAAAAAATTGAAGTGTTGATATTATTAATGACCACTCTAATGTTTATGTATGTACATATCAAGCCTTAACCGCCAAAATAACGTAATCGACTTTTTTTTACAAAATTTTATTTTTGATGCAGAAATATTACTTAGGCATCTAGATGTATTTCTACTAGGGCTGTGCGATTAATTGATTACTCAAAATTTTAATTAATCATAAAGTAGATAACTCAGTTATTCGATTAATTAGAAGTTATGATTACTCAAAAGTTCAGTTACTCGAGTAATGAAGATTTTTGATTAACCAAAAACAAAAATATTTGAGTAATTTGCTTTATGATTAATCAACATTTCGAGTAAAATGAGTAATCAACATTTCAACTCTTTACATATGTATAAAATAGTTAAAGTTCCTTGATACTTTGAAAACAACGTTTCTGTTTTCAAAAATTAAAACGAATTTTTTTTTTTTCATATACAGAATGTAAAAAAGAAAATAAGCATTTTTCAAAGCAAACTCTTAACGAGCAAAATTATTTTTTTGAGTAATCATATTTCAAGTAATTCGATTAATCATCGTTTTGAGTAATCAAAATCTTGATTACTCGAGTAATTGATTAACCGAANTGATTAGCCAACTTGCTCGAGTAATCGAATAATCGCACAGCCCTAATTTCTATACCAAAAAGAAAATTTTGAAGGGCTCCATATGTATATATATACATATGTATGTAGGTATTAAAAATTTTAAGTCAATAATGAAATTTCGCGCACATATTTTTTCTAGCTTGACCTCTTTCTCATTTGTGATAAATTTAAATTGTGTGCTAAATGCGCTTTGAAGTTAAAAATAATGCATAAAAAACGAGAAATTGTTAACACTTTCCACCAATTTTTAGTTTTAATAATTTTATTTTATAATCACAATAACCGCATACTAAATTGTACTAGTGATTTAGTTAATTTGTATGCTTGAAAAACATTCTTGATTAGAAACTATTAAAATTAAAATTAAAAAAATGGTAATTATAAATATTTACACAACACATGTATACCTACATATTTTACATGCATAGTATGTACATATATACCTAATTTATGTATCATTAATATATGTAAATGCATACGTACATACATAATTACTTTTGATTGTATTTAATTTAGTTCAAATAAAAAAGGAAAACGCAAACAATTTTAAAATCGTAGGCAGTCAGCCAAGGATTTTTGCTGTTCAAAATTCGACGTCATGTTAAAATTGATCCATATTTTCTTCCAACTTTCAGTGTTAATCTTTCGTATTATTAATTAGTCAATTACAAAGAAATAGTATGTTGCTGCACGAATATCCTTAGCCTCACATGCTGCCCAACTCTTATATTTACTTATATATGTATGTATAATTTTTTTTGTTTTGCTAAGGCGCAAGTTTGTGTCCGCTGCTGGTATGCAAACATATTGTTGTAGATAGAAGATAATGTTAAGCAGCGACGTTGCGATGAAGGTATCAGGTACATATACATATGCATATGTATGTGTAAGTAAAACAAACAAATTAAAGCAAACAAAACGAGACTATTTACCTTAAAAGAATTTTTACAACTTGCACTTACATTTACATTTTAAATATTGTAATTTTTTCTTTTTAAAAATAAGTTAAAAAATAATTCCTTTTTACAAATAGAATACATACCTAAACAAAATTTATATAAGAACTACATAAATAAAAATCAGAGAACTTTCGGTTAACGTGTGTAAACAAGCAATCTTTTTTCTTCATAACTGAAAATATTTAAAATGTGGCAAGATAGAATGAGAAAAATAACGAATATAAAATGGTGTCTATTAATTTGTAACATTTGCACGTCGGTATATTATGTGTTCAACAACTTCCAAGTATGTTTCTATCGCAACTGGCATAAGGTTTTTAGGGTATTTAAATTTCAGCGTAATTTTTTTTTAGTCAAATTGCCTACCTTTAAAAAATTAATCGCTACGAATAGTGACGACTTATTTTGTATTGATTAACTGCGCGTGAGAAATTTCATTGAAATATCTAATTCTTTCAATTTAAATATTATTATAATTTATTTTTGATTTTATTCTTTTTTTTTTTTGTTAGGGTTTGCTTTTAAATTACTATTTTTTTAAGTTAATTATTTTTTATACGGTAAAATGAGTGGGTAGCATAACAAAAACTTAAATTAAAAACCCTTCCATTTTTAACTAAACTTAGTCGTATTGAAAAATTATAGAGCAAAACAAAATACTATTTGATCGTCAATCACTCGATTTCTAGAATTTTTGTAATTGAATATTAAACCTTTTTAATTAATTTTCGAATTTTCATATTGTTAAAATCTCTTTTAAACCCTCGCAAAGTCATTCCATTTCAAATTTCTAACAAATATCCGCAATACATAAACTTTCATATATTGGTACCAAAGATTTTATTAGCATTTACAAAGTTTTTTAAGATTTAAATATTAAAATGAAAGAAAGGTAATTAGAAATCACAAAAATAAATGGTTTACTTTCCCAAGCTCATTACTTGATATTTAAAGAATATTATTAGTCTGGTGTTGATTTTGAATTTAAAATAAAAAAAGGTTCAATTTAGGTCTTTAGGGCAAACCAAAAAATTAGACAAATTAAATTTTTTAGCAATTTTTTTGCTGCAAGAAAACGCTTTCCATTGTTAAATATCGAACCACGATCCTACTGAATCTCATGGGTCGATTAAGGATAGCAACGCAACCTTACTTGGTTTGCCGAGGTGCAACGCCACTGAAATCAAAATGTGTATTATGAATTTCGAAGTAGCAGCAACCAAAACTTGAATTTAAAAAAGCTGCAGAAACAGTTGAAAAACGAAACGCATTGGGTGCATTTCCAAAAGTGGTAAATATTTTTTCTTCTAGTACGGTTTAGAAATAAAATTTCTGGTGTTTTGTATTTTGACGTTTTGGAATGCACCCACTTTCACAATCAAAATTTCCGCGGCAGCCACAAAAATGCAGTTGCCAATATACATTGCAACTCAGTTGCCAGCTTTCAATTGCCAGTTGCCTTCTGTAATACCATTTCAGCCACTGGCAGCGTCATCCGTAATGAGCTCATTAGCTTATGTACATACATATTATACATTAAAAACCTTGCCTTTCGCCAAAATTTTTTCACGAGTCAACACACGCACACACAGTGATTGTTATTTTACAGGGAAACTTTATAGTATTTTTTAAAGCTTTTCATTTTAAGAGTTATTTAGGTTAGTATTTAATTTTCATAAAATAATAAAAATTTTCTTTACATTACGAAAATTATCTCGGCCCCAAATCGCGGCATTCGTGATCGAGTGATTACTCGTTTCGAATCGCATCAAACAAAATGTCAGCTGGTTTTACCACAATACAATTTAAGTAGGCGAAGCACTCGCTCTCGTATGCCGTGATCTCAAAAGCAAATTTCGATTCGAGTAGCGTACGATATATCTATCGAATGCCACGATTCGGGCGCTGGTTTGTTTCTTGAAAATTATTAAAGAATTACGAGTGCATTAGAATTGCCATTACTTAAAAAATAAGAAGGTTATCAATTCATCGGAACATATATTTCTTTTTTTTATGTATGTTACCGCATAACTTTGGACCACGTTCACCGATTTCAATAATTTTTTTTTTTTAAGGAAAGGTGTTACCTCACTGATTTGGTTTAAATCCGATCATTAGATCATGAAGAAATTAAAAATAATCTTATTTTTATATAAGAATTGAATTAGGTTTTATTTGTTGCTTAAAAAATTACTTGTTTTTTTATATTAATATTTTTAACGTGTTTTCTACATTCTGTTTGTTATGTTTTCCAAAAACTTGTTTTACCGTATAAAATTTTTTTTATTATTTTTATGTTTTAAGTGAGCACTCACATGGAAACTCAATGACGTGTTTAAACCCCGAATTTAGGTCTAGTCACGTGCTTTTTAGTGGAGCTCAGTAATTTTCCTTTTGGCGTCGACAATTTTTTCTAATGCAGAAGCCTAGCGTCGCTTTGGTTTTTTTTTTTATCTTTTACCTTGCAAACTGAAGTGCAAACTTCATTTATGTATCAATATTTTCCGTTTTATGGTGCCAGTTTTGCACTTCAGTGTATTTGCCGTCTAAAAAAGGGTGAATCAACTGGAATTCGATACTTAACTGCCGAGATATGAAATTCCGCCATCTTATACCTTCATCAAATTTGAATTTGCTCAAAACCATTCGTCTCGTTGCACGAATAATCCAAATCGTGCGAGTAAATTAATGGCCAAATTTGTGTTTTTGTCCCCTAATTTCCTCACATTTCTTATTTATGAGTATGAGAAAAGACATACATATACATTCATAGTCGTAGAAAAGTAAATAGGGACGCGAAATTTTGACAAATTTAGCCTATTTTGGTTTTCTTAATTTATTATCTAACAAAACCAATATAAAATCATATTTCAAACTTTGTGCCAAAATTAGAAAAATTCTAACAAAATTGGATCTAAATTTTCAACTTTTTAATCAGACTTGATAATTTTTTCAAGCTTACGCATTTTTCCATGCAAACAAAAAATTTCGAACATTACTACTTTGTATGGCAGAAAATGTGTGAAAAAAATTAAAAAATTCAGTGCATACTTAAAAAAATTCTGAAAAAATTTGATTAAAAAGCTGACAATTTAGATGCAATTTTGCAGAATTTATATAATTTTTGCACACAGTTTTATTATACTTTAACAAAAAAATAAATAAAGAAAAAAAAAATATGCAAAATTTGTTAAAATGTCTGGTCCCTATTTATTTTTCCACCACTGTATGTACATACTACATACATATCTACATATACGAGGCTTGTTGTTTTTGTAACGGCATACAAATTTTGTAGATATTTGTGCTATGGTCCGTATATACTCCTGATATAACATAGATAGCTGTAGGCAATACTGTCTGGCGATATTTCATATAATTTATTTTAAATCCTTTAAACCTTATTTCGTTAGTATTTTACTTTGGAATTTCAGTGCGTTCTTTTTATATTATTATTTTATTTTACTTTAGACGGCCGCTGGATTCCCACCGCGCGTAATAAATGCACTTAGACATCATGATACAAAAAAGAAGGTAGTTTCAATAAACAACTTTTGACGGATAATAAAATTTTTTGAAGTTTCATAATTTGTGAGTATTATCAACGGCCTTGCCACTTTGATGATATTAAAACAATAAATCGAAGTCTTTTCTTTCCCATATTTATACTAATGTAATAACATTTCAAATCAAAAACCATTATCAGTACTTGGTACTGTTAAAGGAGACTTCATCGTAATGGTTCTTTTCATTTTGTAATAAAAACCCCGCTCGCATTTTTCTGTTTTTTTTTTTTAATGCAATCTTGCGATTTAAAAATCAAATTCTAAGGAATGTTCTTCCCAAATAAAACCTTTTTATATTTAGGTTCAAGTTTGCTTTTAAATTTCTCATCAGATTTTGCAAAAAATTAGGCTTTTAGCATCATTAAATTTCACAAATTTTCAATTTATGCAAAACACCTGAAGTCGGCTTGAACAGACCGCCCTCCGATAAACAGCTAACAGATCGTCGTTTAAAGTACAAAACCGTGTATCAACAAAATGCACAACTGCGTATGTGAGGTTGCATAAATTATTTAGAAGAGAGTAAAAACACTCACATTTCAAAATGGTTCTCTTTTTTACAAAGAAATCCCATTTCAGGACGAATGGATAAGGGTTGAGCCAAGAGCTTGTGTGAGCAAATCCAATTTTTTGAAAAAAATGTCAGTTACGCGGTTTTGCAGTTACACTTTCTTCATGCGTTCTGAAACCTAGTCGTCAACCCCATTTGCGAAATCATTTAGCCGGCATAATTTTCTAGTTCATCATATTCCACATCTTTGAATGTACTGATAAAATCTCTGCTTAAAAAAATATATTTCTTCCAGTAATCAGGTAGCATGAATTTGATGAAATGCCATAATTTTATTAAAAGTCAAATGGTTAGCAACAACAACGAATGTCATTAAATGAAACTACCTTCTTTTTTGTATCATGCTTAGACATACTCCAGTAATATATGTATGCTATCCTTAAATTATTAAACAATTTATTGGCGAAGACACTTCCTTGCGGCGCACATATGTACATACATATGTATGTATGTTCTCGTACGTACTAAATTCAAACAAACACAGTTGTGCTTAATTGCCTTAAAATTCCACTTAAACAATTACTAGTTTTTCTTTCGATTCTTTCAAAGAAATTTTCTTCACAAATCCTGCCACAAATAAAATTGAAAACAAATTCAAATGCGAATACAAAGAAAGAGAAGCAATTTAAAATTTTATGTAGAGAAAGCATAAATATAAAACAAAAAAAAAACATTCAGTAGGTGCACAATAAATAGCATGAAAGGCAGAGAGGAGAGGAGGGAGGGTTTTAGGTGAAGGATGTAGTAAGTAATAGGAAGCAGTTGTGTGACGTGCGTAGGGAGTTAACATTAACAATTAACAATTTTTGTGGACAACTAAAAGAAACTATTGAGATCTTATCGCTATTCCTTTTTACTATCTACAAAGAAAAACATACATATATACATAAGTAGGTATGTATGTAAATACACTTTACGAAAAGAAATTAGTGTTTAATAACAATAATAATTATATACATACATACATACAATATATACATACATATATTCATAATAAACAAAACCACAACAAAATAAGACATTTATAGAAATTATAGTCATATAGAAAAAAAGTTCATATACAATTACTATACATACATACATACATATGTACACACTATACAGGCAGTACATACATAGTATATCTCAACAAACAAATAAAACACAAATCGTTAAGCAACCTCAAAGCAGCAAATGCATACATTTACACCCAAGATATGTAAGTAAATTGTAAGACGAGCAAAAAATAAGACGAAAAATTAGTTAAGTTGAAAAAGTAAAGAAACAAATTGAAGAAAAGAAAATAGAGCAAAATAAACTTGCGTAAATATCATATTTTGCAGAAAGAAAAAAGAAAACAATAAAATGTGGTATTTAACGTTAATGTCATACATACATTTACTATGAAAATTATGAAAATATTGAAATATAGTGTATGTCAATTTTTTGATGATATTTTTATTTGCCTTTATAAACACAAAAGGTGAAAAGCAAAAAAAAAAAAAAAACAAATGCAGTAAAAATAATCAGGCAATGAAAATGACAATGCACAATGACAATTTACATACATACATGCATACATACGTATGTATGTGCATATGCATATGTATGTATGTATCTATATAGCATTAATAAGTATTGTAAAAAAGCAAAATTTAATTGGGTAATAAAACTCCAAAATTAGAACAAAGCTTACAATTAATATAAAGCCAAAAAAAAAAAAATAATTGAACCGAGTTGTCATAGAAGAACGATAATAACCAAAATATGCAATTTAAAACCGCAATAAAAAACTAATTAAAACTACTATCACTAATTGAAAGCAAGATGTGCTATAGCAAGTAGGAAACATGGCAGACCAACTTAGATACGGCATATTCAAATACGTACAAAGGATTTTAGCTCGCTTAATAGGAAACGCGTACAACAATAAAAGTTGCCAGGAAACTGATATCGTTGAGTAAAGCAGCTTTTTGTTTGACCCTACATACATAAAAAAAAGAGCAAATTTAATGTCACACAATTGCAATAAATAATAAAATCTAAACAAATAAAAAAATGTTTGCAGTTTAAGCAATGCTCTGAAAAATAATAACGCAGCAGCTTTTAAAAATTGTTGCATTCATAAAGCCGAGTTGGAGAATAATATTGAAAGTGCGGGTAGAAACAATGAGGTTGAAAACAATTTGAGCAGTTAAAATAAAATGTGTATCGGGCAACGGAATTGTTGAAAATTAAAAGCCAAAATCCTTTTTTAGACATTAAAAAAAAAGCAAACAATAAGAAAAAAAACAAACTACCAAACTAAGCGCTGCACGATGGGCATTTGCAATTTTATCAAACAGAACACCAATTTATAAAATCAACGAATATAAATAAATAACTGCAAGTTTAATATTTGAACTTAAAATCCAAATATTTTTTTTTATCTGTAGGTAGCGCGTGCTGTCAATTGCACTTGCATACCTATATAAACATTTGTCATCTGTTAACTGCATACATATAGAAATTATTTATACCATCCCAGGTCTGGCTTATTATGTCAAACAACAAAACTACTTTACGAAAATGCATCGATGTAGTGCTGTAAAACAAAAATGACGATAACAGTCGCTACAAACTTACAATCACTCAATATTATGTTGAGTTCAGCCAATTAAGAGAAGAGTAGAAGAGCAGCAAGCGCATCAATTTCAACATAAAGTTATCTACCAGCCACAGCACACCCACAATTATGAGAGGAGCATTACAATTATTACAATCTATTTCTGTTCGCTGTCAAAAGTCAATTTTTTTTACTTACATTATACATACATATTAAACAATCAATGACCCTTATCTTAATTTTAAATACGTATATATTTTTAATTAGTAAAATAGTTTATTTACTTTACAGCAAAATAAGTCTCAGTTGATTGCTGCTAAGCCAACAAACTAGTAATAACAAAACAAAAAAAAAACTATAAAGCATTTTTTTTGCGCATAATATTCTTAAAATAAAATGCAATCAACAGCAACAAAGATATACACAACAAAAAACAAATTGCTTATGTATCTGTGGTGTACAAGTTCCTCAAACGAAAGCAAGAAAACAAATTAGCAAGCAAGCAAGAAGAAGAAACGAAGTAGTTTTGTAATAGAATGTGTGTGACGTATGTAATAAACATTATCAAGACAAAATGAAATAATTAAGCATTAATCATATTGTATTTTTACACAAGCGACACATACAAAATAGATGAAGCGTTATATGTAATATGTATGTAATACACATTAACGTGTTTGCACACAAACAAATCCCACACACACACACACACCCGCCATGTCCGCGCATTTATGCGTTATTTTTAACTATTTTTTTAATTTTAGTTTTTAAGAAATAGCCACACAAAACAAAGGGTTTATGTAAACACATTCTCTTATTAACGGTATTTTTTATCTATCTCTAATGTGCAGTGCGTACTTTGTGCAAAGACATTTTTTTTTCTCGAACGAAAGACTACTGTTGTATCGATTGAAATGTAAGAATGCATACGAATGCGAAAAAAAGCGGATAAAACTACGACTATGAACTTTTTTAAACACAACAAAAAAATTCTATTTTCTTTGTGTGTATTTGTGAAAAGAAAATTAATGAAGCAGGATCCATTTTTTGAAGTTAAATGGAAGTGTTTTAATTAGTATGTTTTTTCTTAGAATTCATCTGCTGGGCTGGAATCACGGCATCCGTGAGCGAAAACAATTACTAGTTTCAAATCGAATGAAATAAAATGGTAGCTTTTTTCTCTCCAATACAATTTATATTGCAAAAGCTGGTTCGTTGTTGATTGCCGTAATCTGAAAACGAAATATCGAATCGAGTTTCATTCGATCACGGATGCCGGTATTCGGGCCCTGATTTTGCACAGCATCGCCTTAATGTCGTAACAACCCTTCCAATCGAGTTTAGACATGCAGCCAAAAATTAGAAGAAACAAAAAAAAAAAACTAAATAAAAACTAATAATTTACTCTGCATTTTACATAAAATATACATTATACTATATAAATAATTTTCTCTCATGTGTTGTGTTCCAGTTTTATGATTTTATTATATACATATAAATATAAATATATAATAATAATTTTTAAATATTCAATTTACATAGATATCTACTATATGCCAACGATTTTATTATTATTTTATTCGATATACGATTGTACTTTTTTGTTTTATTTTTGATTTTATTTAATAAAATTGCAAACGAAAAATGCAAATGGATTATTTCACCAAAAGAATCGCTTTTGTTTTCCTTGGGTTTTATTTGATCAAATTTTTCAGGTGATTTAATTATGTTGTTTTCCTCATTTATCTGTAATGTAATTTTTGGGTGAATTTTGTTTCGTTCGAATTTGGTCGATGTCACGTGATTGATATAAAATTGAATCTCTTTATGGGCTAACTTAAAGCGAAAATAACTCTGGTAAAAATATATATGGTTACGTCGTATTCTGAGACTTTACTAGCCTTCACCGGCAGTGGATGAGAGTGTCTTTTAGAAAGGAGAAGAAGGGACACATTTCTATTCCCTTCACTGATGGGGGCATCATGTATATTTTCGGAAAATTTCCATACCTAATACGGCTCTTATAAAGCTCATTGATTCCATGGACGGAAATACCTCGATTAGTCGGTTTAAGAATTGCACCAAAAAATTTAACATTGTCATTTTTACTTCATCCTATAAAAATGTTTGCTGAAAATGCCTGAAATTGGGAAATAGATTGTGAAAGTTTTTCCACGGAACGGAGTTTCATAAAATTGCCAAAACCGTTAAAGTGTCTCGTTAAACTGCACGCCGGGCTATAAAAAACTTCAATGACTCACTGAACATCGATCGAAAGGTGGGATTTGGCAGAATATGTGGACCATTTTGAAAAAATACCAAATATTTCGGGCTGAAAAATCGCTCAAAAATGCAAGTCTGAATCATTTGCCCGTAAGGTGAAAAAGGAAACTGGCATTAAGCCCTCGCCGGTTCAAAAACGCCCAGTCTCAGAAAATGGCTCAATAACGCCCTACTTCAGAATTTGGTTGAAGAACACCCCATCTAAGTATTTGATTCATAAATGCCCTATCTCAACTGAAAACATATTGATATAGCGCGTTTTTGAAGCGGTAGCTAATAGGGGGCGTTTTCGAACCGAATCATGAAATAGGGCATTCTTGAAAATTTTTCTGTAATAGGGCTATTTAGTTGTCTCCCTATCACTCCCACCAGTAACGAGAAATGTAACTTGCTTAGTCTCAAGAGCTCCCCAGACCGCCTCCGGTCTACCACCTTGCATTCCAAGGTCTTATCCCAGCGCTCTATCCGGGAGTAATTCCTCAAGGGATGCCTGTCTTGCCAGCTCATCGGCCATGCAGTTTCCAGCGATTTCGCTGTGATCTGGAGCCCAAATGAGCTTAACAGTAAAGTAATCCGATGCAGTCGATAAGGAAGTCAGACACTCTTTCACCATTCTCGAACGCACTGTCAGGGAGCAAGAGCCTTGATAGCTGCTTGGCTACCACTAAAGGGCAACCAATCCGAAGCCTTTTTTATTACCGTCACCTCTGCTTGGAAGACACCGCAGTGATCCGGTAACCTAAATTCACATGCTGATGGAGAGTTCTTCGCAAAAGACTCCTCCACCTACCTTCCCATTCAGCTTCGATCTATCTGTAAATAAGTTTATAGGATCACGATTCAAGTTCTTGCACCCCTTCCAATCCTCTCTCGCTGGAATGTGGATGGTGAAAGGTCCATTCGGACTCAGAATAGGCGTGCAGTGATCTGTTCGGGTCGGTAGGAACCCGAAGCCTTTTAGAATACTGGAGTTCCCATAGCTCGAGGCGAACTTAAAGACCACCGCATATAAGTAGTTGGCATCTTTCGCATTCCTGGTACATACTTTTCTCCCAAATTTGCATACGCTTTTTTCAAAGATTGGTTATGATATATGCACATGTATGAAAATTGGTTACCATCATACGTATGTATGTATATGCGTTTGCGTTAAATTTGAAATTTTGATTTAATATATGTATTTCTTAAAAGTGTACATATGTATCTCTACATATGTATAGCCTTGGCCATAAGTAATGGCACTACTATATATGAGGAATTTTAATTTTTCTTCTATTTATTTTTGTTTTTTTATTTAATGTTTAATATTTTTTTATAAAAGCCTAGCTCCTTATCTAACAAAAAACATATAAATCCAAAACCCACACTTTGTGCAAAAAAGAAATAAAAATTCTGTAAACTTTCACACAAAATTTCCAACCTTTATTCAGCATCTTGAAAAAAAAAATGTTTGCAGTTTTGTAGCCCATTAAATTTTAGTATAATAAAGTGCAAGTTTCAAGTTGCTAAAAACTCCTTGATTTTCGAAATTTTTTGTTTTTGTTTAAAGTTCTCAAGCAATTTAATTAAATATTAGTGCAATACAACAGTAACAAAGTACATCACAAATACATAGGTATATGTACATATAAATACATTAGACTGTCCCAAAAAACCAAAGTGGTTTTTTTTCTAACGCATATCCCCACATTTTCTCAGTTTTTTTCTTTAAAAACTATCCAAATAAAGATTTAGGCAATTCGGACCACGGCAACCCGTGCCAACTTTGCAGTCAAAATTATTCTAATAATCATTTTACTTCTACATAAGTCGGTATTACTATACTCCCTACAGTATTAGGGCATAATATATAGTAAATCTTCCTTTTTTTAGTTTTTTACCAGGTAGTCAGGATTTTTTCCAAAGGACCATAAATTATAATCAGCCTCATTGCGAGAGTCGTATCGAAGACATGACGTTTTTCGAGAGTCGAATCGCAACGAACACTTCACGTCTTGCCTAAAATTTCCACTCGACTAGTGTATTAAAAAACGGAAAAACTTGGCAGCACTGTATAGTTCTCGACGATTTTCGTCGTGTACTTATTTCAACACGACAGCAGACAATGCCAATGTTGTCGAGTCGCACAATTTAGCCTAATTTACGACTTACGCAACGAGGCTGAATATATTTCCAAAAGTTTACACAAAATATGGATATATGGGTATCAATTAAAATACAAATTCAAAACAAGATTAATTATAACTTTTTTTTTTCAATTATCTTTTCGGAGAATGTCAGAATTATCCTTTAAAAATATTATCCTTCGAGAACTTTCATTTTAAATGCATTTTGAAGAATCTTATTATAATTTAAATTCCATAAATATAAATAAGGATATTGAAGGATAAAAAGTGCCAAGGATATTTTCCTTTAATTCATTTTTTTGATTTCCTTGGAAGAAATTCTGCCGTCTAATAAAAATTTAAGGATGCATATGGGAAACATATTGAATTTTTCGCATTTTCAAAGTTTTCATGGATGATTAATTCAAGTTCATATCAAAATTTGCAAACAAATTTTTTTTCATACATATATTCTTGGGACAGTCTAATCTAAATATGTACCTAGTATATATGTACATGCATAAACATAGATTAAGTATCTTAATATTTTGAAAAGGGTGCTGAATGCCGATGATAACTTCTGGTGTAGATTTTTCCTATTTTTAAGCTGATCTCTGCCTAATAATTCAGACAAATTTACATGCTGTTATATTAGATAAGTACATGCATATCGTCACTTGAAATGCGAAAAGACGTAACAAACATTATCGCTGAAATGCAAAAAGTCATAACTGATAAAAAAAATACAATTCCACTTTATGATTTATATAATGGATTTCATCGAATTACAATTACCCACATCTTTTTATGAAAAAAACAAAAAAAAAAATATCAGTCATGTTGCATGTGTAAAACACATCAGAAAAACTCGGTGCGGGTGAAGCGCAAACCAACTGTAATTATATTTAAATACAACTTTACAACTATACAAATGGTAATAAGTCAAAACGGCGAATTCTAAATTCCAAGTCAGTCTCAGCAGATGTGTGGCTCACGGAAGCAGTGAGGAAAAAACCGGCCTACGCCATACAATTGCGTTGGTATAAAATTAAAAAAAAAGAATACTAGAAAGTAATAAAAATGTATACAAAAATAAACACAGAAATTTTAATGCGAAATAAAAGTATGTAGATATGTATATAATAACAAGCAGCATTTAGACCATAGACCATAGTAGCGATACGAGCGCCTAAAATTCTGTTGGAGATCACAGCAACAAAATTTACAAATTTTTATTGGTGCAAAATTGAGCTCAACATGTGTACTGTACTTTTAGGTGCAGTTTGGTGCAACCTAAAATTACAAAACACAAAAATTGTATCAAGCAAAATTGACAAGTAAACACATTTAAGGGTTAATAATACATATTTAGTAGGTAAATTAATACAGGAAAAATTCAAATATGTAACTAGTAAACCGAGTTAATGTCAACAAAAAGAGTAAACCATAAGCAATAAATTTAATTTTTAAAAACAATTAAGAAATCTGCATACATACATACTTACAGGCAGTGTAGTATGTAATCAACATTTTTTGCAAATTTCATCAATAAAGAAAAAGAAGTCAATGCGATATTTTGAAATATATGAAAATGAAAGTTGCCCGCACATTATTTGCAAGGCATAAGTGGATCGACAATGTATGTAGGCAAGTTTGGAGCAGGGACCTAAAACGCGTTCCAGGGAACAAAAGTATTGAGAGCAGTTTGAGTGGGAACAAAAGGTTCAGGAACTTTTACGTAAAGAACAAAATGCGAACAACACTCTCGGGAGCGTTATCAAGAGGTACATAATAGGAATTAAACTTTTGGGAATGTTTCCAATGAGAACGAAAGTATCGAGAACGTTCTGCTAGAGAACAAAACGATAACAAAAGTTTTGAGAACTGAACGTTAAGAATGAGAAGGGCGTCTGCGTGTTGGGATGAAAAATCGTTTCAGTGAGAACCATGATTCTAAGCCAGAGTAAATCAGGATCATTTCAACTTCCAGATCGTTTATCATTAGGGTGAACTGTCCATTTATGAAACAATTTTTAATTTTCTGTACAAGAAAAGTTCGTGTCTTAAGTATTTCGTTGACTTAATTTCCTTTCAGTTTTTTTTTGATTAATTATTATATCCAAACATTTCATACTAATGGAACGCTATGAGAAAATTCCTTAGACTTTTGTTCCCGTTTTGTTCTTTGCCAAAACGTGCCATTTCCATTATATTCTATTCGAAATATTTTCGAAAGTGGTGTTAGCATTTTGTTCTCTTTGGGAACGTTCTTATATAATTCCCATTGAGAACGTTCTCGACAGTTTTGTTCCCATATCGGTTTTGGTTTTAAAGCGTTCTTGGGAACAAAACTATGAGAACGGCGTTTAGTTTCGATCATTACTTTTGTTCTCGGTTCCTGGTTTTAATTAGATAAAACAAAAACAGGAACAAGTATGTCTAACGGTATGTATGTACATACATCTACATACAGCCATGTGAAAAATAATAGGGACACGAAATTTTGACCAATTTTAACTATTTTCTTTTGTTTTTTTAAATGTTATTATTTTTTTTTATAAAAATATAGCTCATTATCTAACAAAAAGCATATACTTATGTAAGTCCAAATTTCGAACTTTGTAGAAAAAATAGACAAAGTTAACAAAACTTTATAACAACAACAAACTATTTGTTAAGAAATTTTAGAAAAATTCTAGGTATGCAGTTATAGCCCATTAAATCCTAGCTTAGAAAGTGCAAGTTTCAAGTGGCTAAGAAATCGCGTTGATTTTTGATATTTGTTTTTGCTGACGGCGTCACGCATTTTCTTCCATACAAAGTAGGTTCGATTTTTTTTGTACAAAAGAAAATAACACCATCCGCAAAAAAAAATTATCAAAAATTAACGCGAATTCTTAGCCACTTGAAACTTCCACTTTCTTAAGCTAGAATTTAATGCGCTATAAAACTGCATGCTTAGACTTTGTTGTAATTTTTTTTTTAATATTTCCTAGTTTTTCTACAAAGTTTGAAATTTTGACTCACATATGTATATGGTTTAATAATGCTTATTTTCATGCTCAAACTAACATTTTTTCGTGGAAAAGCTATTGAAATCACGACTTTAAAATTGTTTATCCAACATGGCCACTATAATGTATACATACATATGTACTTAGGTACTTATATCAACCGTAAATTACAAAATAAAAAACTTAATATACCTAAAATATGTTGTGAATCCAAAGAGAAAAAAAAAACATAAGAAATCAATGAACATTAAGAGGCTACAATTTCCAATAAAATAAGCAGCAATGATATTTTGGTAGACAAAAAAATTAACAAATTATAAATGGTATTTATCAAATATACAATTTTAACAATGTTGCGTTGCACAATATACATACATACATAAGTACATAAAAAATTTAAGAACATCTAAAAAGCAAATCCAGCTTGCAAATTTTAGACAAAGTTATATACATACATTTATATAAATAATTATACTTAAATAACCCATTTAGTGTTTTTGCACTTCAAAATGTAATGTTAAATGTTAAATAAATAAAATAATATTGTACAATAACAAAAAAAAAGGAACAAAATCAATTTATAAAAATAAAAGAAAACTCGATATTAAGCATTCAACTGGAAAATAAAGAGTGAAACTGTGCAAACATGTAGTATATGTACAGAAGTACGTTATTGACTCTAAAACAAAATATACATATGTACATTTATACCACTTAATTACGTAAATGTCCTTTTTGAAAAAAAAACAACACTAATTACATAAATAAATTCCTAAAATCCACATTCAAAACATACTCACACCCAAACTGAAGAACAAATGCAATCTACAAAGTTTCAAGGCTTTAACTTTTTATGCAAGAAAAAACAGCTTGACTAATGACTTAACTTGAAAAAAAAAACTAAACACAACAGTGCTGAAATAATGTGGTTTTTGAAAAACGTTTCCTTTCGCAAATCTAGCTAAATTCATAAAATATGCGCCTAATAGAAACCATTTGCCACTAACACCGTATTTCCTTGAATTAATAACACAATTTCGACGCTACATAGCAAGTATACACTTTTAGGCGCGTACATACTCGGTTAGTTCTGCACTTTCTCATAGCGAAGCGGTTTACAAAAAAAAAAAAATCTGGCAATGTGTATTAGATAAATTTGCCGTAACTGTAAAAGGCGAAAGCGAAAAGCGAAAAGAATTGCATCACAAGCCATAGCTGACAAGCAAAGCGGGGAAAAGCATTAAAAACATGCTCGAAACTTAAAATAAAATGTAAACTATGAAAATGTTGCCTACATCAGCTGAATAGTGCACAGCAAGTACTTAACATGTAAAACACAACAGTGCTTGAATTGGAAATACCAAAAAATAAAAAATAAAAAATAATGAAAATACAAAAAGAAAACCTGATGCAGGGGCTTTCTGGTCGTTGCAGCTAAAAATTCTGAACTCATGAAATCTCTAAAAAGAACAGCAGATGTGCCTTAAAATATGCAAGGTGCAAATCTAAAATTTGCAATATTAAACGTTGCATATTTTTAGGCATTTAACGATTTTTTGAGAACAAAACATTGCATAACGACTTCTAGAATCTCACTGCTTTTAACCCATAAACGAAAACTCGAGTACAATAAAGCACAACATCGTGTAGGACAAGGTCTTATGTGCGGGGGTTGGATCGAAATCGATCATATGTAAATGCAATTGTATAAAACGAAAGTTTGCCGCAATTATGTATGCATTTACGTAGTGGAAACATGCGCCTGAGCCAATTAAGAAAGAAACATCATAAAAGATCGGAAGCTTTTGGGAATCTTTGTATGATCGAATGAAATAGCCATACATATTTAACACAAATAGGTATTGAGAAGGTAATAATACTTAAAGGTTATTAGCAAAGGCGTAAGTCCCAGTGGCTTTTAATACCAAATGCCTTGCTTTAAAGTTTCAATGAAAATTACATGAAAGCTCGTCTTAGTCGAGCAATAGCTTGTTAGTCGCGATGACTCTTGTCAACCGTTGCCCAAACAGACACTTAAAAAATTACAATTGCTACAGATGTGACACAGCTGTGAGAGCTTTCTTAAGCTTAGACCCGTAATGGGCAGGTATAGCTGTAGTAGTATGCAATAGAAGAAAGCTTTAAAAGCTACAACTTGGAAATGAATTTATCATTATCCAACTAACACTGCAGGAATGATAAAACAAATGAAGAAACTGAAATGCATTCCAATAAAGGAAATTGTGTTATCGAAAGAATTCACAGTTATAAACAGAAAACGAAAAAAAAAAACTTATTTAGCAAAAACCCCAAATAGAAACAACATTTTGATAACAACTAAATTATTCTATAAGTAATTACAAAAATGAAACGGTTTTCCACATTGTAAACATTGAAAATCTATTAACTAAAAGCAAAATAAAAAGGATAAAACAGAAAATGAAAACTAAATACATATATGTATGTACATACTATACATACATAGATACAACAAAACAAGCAACAATTACATTTTACTTTATTTTACAGCGAGTTGAGTGACGAGCGAATAGATGCACCGCTTAAAAGGCGCGAGAGTAGCCGAATTGGCCAAATTGTTTGGAAATGAAAAAAAAAAAAACAACAATAATAGCATTAAGTACATATGTATGTACATACAGAGGTATTCTAATACATAATATGTTTGCATGTTTGTGCGTTACATTTTGGTGTTGTGTATATAGATGAGTGTCAGCTGTAAACAAACAAAACAAATAGTAGTCGTTAATTGATGTTTACAATTGATGCAAAAAAAAAAAACTTTTCTAACCGAAATACACACAAAAAATTTATTAAAATTCTTGGGAATTTGGCAACTCTGGCGCTTACTAACGGCAATCTAAAGGCTTTAGTGTAGTGTAAAAGTGATGAAACTTTGAAAGCTGCCTCAGTAAAAAAAATATATACATACATACATATTTAATCAAATCAATAATTATAAAACAAAAAAATTTTTTTTTTTTTAAAAAACCAAAAATTTACCAAAAAATATACTCTACATTATATAGATATGTATGTATACTATAGCTAATGCAATTAACCAGCCGATTTATGGCGGATTAAAAACTTTTTGCCCATTTTGGCGCTTGGCGTTTTACTATTTATATTAAATATTTTTCCTATTTAGTTTAAAACTTTAGACAAGAACATTTTTCCCGAGAAAAATCAACAGCTTTGTGAGTTTCTATTAGTGAAGAGTTGAAAGCAAACACCAAAAAAACTTTTACGCCCTTTCCTACTACTTACATATAAACACAACAAAAATGGAAAACGACAAGAAAATATGCGAATGCAATACACGCATACATTTAAATACATATAACGTTTTAGTCGCATCTTAAGTGAGTATTCAATGATATTATAACATATAAAAAATAATTAACTAAATATTAAAAAAAAAAACAAAAAAAAAAATGTTTTGCGAAAATTATAAAATTTCATAACTTCGCAACGAGTATAGAAAATCAATGTAAATCTAAATTTTTGCTGATGTGTGACTGTATTCCTTAGGCTTTTTACACCACAAATACTTAACTCTTTGATATTGAAATTAAGAATAAAGATGTTTGTGTGTATGTAGTGGAAAATAATTTTAAAGTTTTAGGAATTGTAAAGTAGTAGGCATTAAATAATTGGTACTCATATACATATACACAAATATGCATATTTATTACAAAAAGAAACTTAGCATTGCAGTCAACACCCATGAATTTGCATAAAAAAACTTCTATATATGTAAGTACTCGCATGTATGGACATGTACATATGTACATATGCAAGTTTAATTAACGAAAAATGCACATACATAACTGAAACATGTTATATTTACAATTGAATAATATACTAATAAAACAACAACAAATGCTAGGTCAAAATAAAATTATTACTGAAAAGTAAGCAATTTATTTAATAACTATTATTAATAAAATAAATTTTTTTTTTGAAAATTCAAGGTGAAAAAAATTAAATATAAGATTATCGAAATAATTTATATATGTAATTCATTACGTCTACACGCATATTAGTGTTATTACTTTAGCATACCCTTACACTTAAAAAACAAAACTCCACAAATTACCCTTGCTTACATACATGAAACTTTTTTGAGTAAACATACCTACACACATACATAAATATAAATACATACATATTATTAAGATCCTGCCTGTGATAGATAATAAAATATTTGACAAAACAGCAACAACAAAAATTGATAGTTCTTATGATTTTATTTTTGGAAAACGAAATACGAAACATAGCCAATAAAATTATTTTGTACAAAAACCATAACGAAAATATGTATTTTCATAGTCGATAGAATGTCTTACATAATTAGTTTTTGACAAATCCAACTTAAGTTCAATACGATTTAGAATGGTATTTCGTAAACTAATGACAATATCTAAAAAGCTTTTCAACCAAGCCAAAATTCGCATGTCTTATTTGCCACTGCAGTTGTTTCAGAAATCACCAAATTTGAATATTAATTATATGTACATAAATATGTACGCATGGTATTTGATATTTAGCTGCTGAAATTATACAATTAATATTAGAAAGAAAAAATGTTTGAAATATTTTTTTTTTGTAAACTTTTTGCTGCATACTTTTGCCGAATTGCGCCGATTTGAAAAACCTAATGACTAAATATATTTATTAACGTAACGACACTAATACTTTTAAAAGTGAAAGTGAAAATCCGGTATTAGTGTTCATTATGCAATGAATTATTTTAAAGGAACTTTTTATCAATTCAATTTATTTTTACATTTTTTGAATATTCTAATGTCGACACATATATCAAAACCGGTAATCACTCAAATTCCAAAAAAATTTTGGCCAAAATCATTCATTCGTTTTGTGTACGAATAATTCATAAGCCGTTTTGAATGAATTCATGCAGCCCTCTAATACGTACATACATATGAGGCCATGAGGGCCAGAGGAGCATATCTACAAAAAAATTTAAAGAATCATCTTTAAAAAATAAATTCCGTCTTTAAGTAAAAAGTTCATTGCACCTCCGTGATGCTGCATATTATAGTAAAAGAAAACTAAACGCACTTACCGTTTAGGACTCTAGTAGTGCATTTTAAGGTGCACCTCAACTTTTTTTGAAATGTCAGTTAGGCTACTCTGGCTCTCAAGGCCTCATATGTAAAACTGTTATTTTGACTTGGAAGAAACAAAAATCAAAGTAAAATTACTTAACCTTTACCACAAGTTGATTTGCGTTGAATGCTTTAAAGATTTGGAATGAAAACAGTTTTCATATTTAGGACGTATATTACTTACTTAAATTGAAAGAAATAGCTCCCCAAAAAAATTTTGCAGTCGAAATCCTCGCTTATTAGACATTTCCTTGCCGTGGTAGCCATGGTATGACTACCAAACTTTTTCTATGTTCGAGCTTTATTCGAGACCATTATTTTTTTTTCTATGGATAACTTTTCGAGATGTATGCAATTTACCGTTACTCAGCTTCAAAAAATAGTGGCTTCACTTAATCACATATATCTTACGAACCAATTAAAGAATCGTAATACGAGGTACGGCAAATGATAGAAAATAAAATTCTCCATAAACCGTATATAGATTAATTTTCAATAGCCCTGATAGTTTCTGAGAAATTAATTAATCATTCCAGATTTTTTGTTTTTTTTTTTTTTTGATGGAAAAATGCAAAAAAACACGGCCAGCTTAATCTTTGTATTTTTATGCGCTTAACATGTCCATGTCGTTAGAAAGCTCGTACAGTTCGTCATTGCATATTCTTCGGTACTCGTCGGCCACACGAACAGGGTCAAAGATCTTACGTAGAATAGTTGTCTCAAAAGCCCCCAGAGCTTTTGTTATCTTTGTTCGACATCTTTCATGTTTTGCGCCATATAAGAGGATGAGTTATAGCGTAATTTTTTTTTTGTTTCGTCGTGAAAATGTTCTGCCTTTCAATTGCCTACCGAACCCAATGAAGCAGTTCGACTCAGCGCCCTTGTGTGAACAACGAAAGAAAGGGCACCCACGAACATAATGCAAGTGCAGAAGGACCTGTCTGTACTTAGGATGAACAACTGTTGAAAAGTAGAGCCAAACCAGAAGAAGAAGAAGAAAAACCCGTTAAGGCATTTCCATATCATTTAGCTAACTGCATTTGGTGTTGACTTTTTCCGCTTTCTATTATTGTTGTTTGACAATTTCGGCTAAAAAGTGCATATTAGTATAACGCCACATATGTGTGTATGTATGTAAATAGTTCACTAATTTATTGTAATGTAAAAAAGAGCGAATCCAAATAATTTCAGCTTGTATATTCTAATGCTTAATGGTTTCATGCTAATAGGGGTTTTCTTAGTATGTGTACATACTTACTGCATTAAATCGATTTTTTTCTGCATTAAATTTTAAAGGGTAAACAAATGTCAACACACACAAACATGTGCATATGAATGTATGTATGTATGTATGTGCATACATACATATTTCGCCCACTTAATTGGCAGGCACATAAATACTATTTTGACAAATTTACCAATGTATAACTACAAAACTAAGCAGCAGACAAAGAAATATAAAACAACAAAATTAATGTTAACTACAGCAAAGATTTAAAAGAAAAAGTTAGCTATTTTAAGCAGGAAAGAAAGTAAAAGTGAATATGAAAATTTAGACATCACTCCATCCACTTGATATTTTACTGTAGAATTAAAATTTATATTTACTATATTTAATATGTAATATTTAATATTTAGCAACAAAAAAATTAGAAATTAGCGTTAAATAAAAACCTGACATTTTTTTTAAATGCAAACATGGAAAAAACTTGTGAAGCACAAAAAATACATAGACCAAAAACATAAAACATAATGAAACTCGATTGTTCTAAAGACGAAGCGAAATAGTTTTGAAACTGATTTACGCTAATTTAGTATACAGAAATTGTGCAAACGCGTAAAGAATAAAGCGTTAAGAATTGCAAAATGAATACAATACATAAGTACAGTAATACAACTTTAATGAAGCAAAACAAAAGCAACAAAATTATTAATGATAACCATAATCAAAAGATTTAAGAAACGAACTTTGAACTTGTCAACAATAAATCAATCAATTATAGAAGCAACGCAAGCAAAGAAGTACACATAAGTGCAATAATAGTAAAACAAAAAAATAAAATAAAATAAAAAATAAGTAGTACTATGCTAAGTATTGTAACAATTAGCAAAAAAAAAAAATTATTTTAATTCTAAGCTTTGCACAATGAAAATTCTCTTTTGGATTGAATGCACTATCAACTGCAATCGAATCAAATGAATAACAATTAACAAACAATAAAAAAGACAAAAATTTAATTTTAATGAGAAGCAAATAATAAGCTGCAAAAAAAAAGATACTTTCTTAAAAATAAAAACTAAATAAATTAAAAGGACATACAGAAAATTAGCCAATAAATTTGAAATGCTTTAATCACCATTTAAGGATTTACGGAATGTATGTATGTAGGTACATGTAACAACTACAACAAACCTAACCCTTTTTAAGCAAATTTTTAAGAGTGTAATACATACATACATGCCCAGAATATAGTCCAATTTACAACAGCTAGAATAACATAAAATGCTCTACAATAAAATAAAACTACAAGTTGATGTCTTCCCCGTCTTTAAAAAAAAAAAAAAAAATTTTTTAATATCCCATAAAATTTCGTCAAACACGTTTTAATTGCGTGGCAGCATAAAGAGAGAGAATCTATATTTGTTTACAGACATGTATGCATCTATGTATGTACTTAAATATAATAAATAACTAATTTGACATTTAAATTTACAAAAAAAACATTGAGCAACCGAGAAAGCAATAGTTCCATTGA